>NC_090648.1:70643755-70943755 GCF_040937935.1 Hyperolius riggenbachi
CCCATCCAACATTTTGTTGGGCAGGCCCATTATTGTTAGGTTACACCGCTGTTAAGTTCATGGAATTTGGTCCCACCCATGGCCATGCCCACTCCCTGCATGACCACGCCCATTTATTGCAATACAATTTTGAGTCACGGAATTTGGTCCCACCCATGGCCATGCCCAGTCCCTGCATGACCACGCCCATTTATTGCCGCGGCGCGCTTAGCGCGCCGCAGGTTCACCCTCACCAGTGCCCATAGGTGCCCCTAATCTCTTAGGATCCTAGCAACGCCCCTGACGGTACAGTTTGGGTATGGCCTTTTTAGAAAAATAATTGTGGCCTGGTATCTTCCACTGCGGTGTACCAATGGCCACAAATTTACAGAAAGCCTCAGACTCCACCAGCTTGTATGGTAATAGCTGGCAAGCTAATAGTTCCGCCACGCCAGCTGTTAGACACCGGGCAAGAGGGTGACTGGCCGAAATTGGCTTCTTCCGCTCAAAGACTCTCTTCACGGACATCTGGCTGCTGTGGGCAGAGATGCAGGAACCGCTCAAGGGCAGAGGCGGTGTGGAGGAGGGTGGCTGTGAAGGTGCAAGGGAGAAAGCGGCTGAAGATGCTGCACCTGAAGGAGGAAGAGGAGGCGGAGGGTGGCTTGTCTTTTGGGTGCTGCTTTTAATCAGATGTTCTTGCCATTGCTGTTTGTGCCTTTTCTCCAGGTGCCTTCGTAAGGCACTTGTCCCTACGTGAGTGTTGGCCTTTCCATGGCTCAATTTTTGGAGGAAGAGACAACAGATGGCTTTGCTCCAATCTGAGGCACACACTGTTGTATCTTGCAGTAAGAAAGTGGAGTAGATTTTATAAGCTTTATTCCAAGATGTCAGCCACAGTACACATGCTGCTGTACTGTCCTCTCAACCCAGCAAGAACAAAGACACAGGAAATAACATACATACCATAGAATCCTAGCCTGTCAGCATCAACAGTGACACCTAAAGGTCAGAGGTATGAACACCACACACACGTTAAAAAATTTCCAAACCGCTGAGCCCCCCTGGGGTGATGGCACTATGGTGGCATCAGCAGCTGACGTTGAAGGGCATGTTGGCTGGCTGTCCATAGCTGGCGATACAGGGCGCCGGACACTGCCCCCAGCTGTTTCTGAGGACGAGCTCCCTCTGCTTATTTCATGGACTCGTCTCCTCCTACTTCTCTCTGACTCCCCCTCTGAACTGTCCCCCTGGTCATCTCCTCTATTGGGAACATACGTGGCATCTGTATAATCATCATCATAATAATCCTGCCCAGCTTCGCTTTCCTCAGACACCTCCAAATCTGCACCAACACCAGGTACTTCATCATCCCCCTCCTCACATGCTACGTCCACACTATCGCCACCTAACTAGAGATGTCGCGAACCGCCGATTTTCGGTTCGCGAACGGGGTTCGCGAACTTCCGCGGAAGGTTCGGTTCGCGGAAAAGTTCGCGAACCGCAATAGACTTCAATAGGGAGGCGAACTTTGAAAAATAGAAAAAATTATGCTGGCCACAAAAGTGATGGAAAAGATATTTCAAGGGGTCTAACACCTGGAGGGGGGCATGGCGGAGTGGAATACGTGCCAAAAGTCCCGGGGAAAAATCTGGATGTGACGCAAAGCAGCGTTTTAAGAGCAGAAATCACATTGAATGCTAAATTGCAGGCCTAACGTGCTTTCAAACATCTTGCATGTGTATACATCAATCAGGGAGTGTAATTCGAGTACTGCTTCACACTGACACACCAAACTCACTGTGTAACGCACCACAAATAGCTGTTTGTTGTGTGTTGTGACGGCCGTGCTGGACTACTGCACAACATGGCGATATTGCTTTTCCTCACTCAGTGATGTCAGGTAATTTATGACTTCCTTCTCAACTTTCCATGGCACTGTTAAAAAGCTTACGTTTTTTTTTTAAATTACATTTTCTACTTGCTGTGTACTTGTTCAGTACCGCTACAATGAGAATCCAGTGGAGGCGGGCAAGTCTGCCATTGTGACCCCGGGTAATGGCCGGGGAATGAGGGGTTTGAATCCGGTGTGAAGCCTGAGCAACGGCTACCACTACACATCCAAGGAGGGCAGCGGGCAGGCATGCACGCCACCCGCCCCGAGGTAGTGACCAAAAATAACAATACAGGAGGAGGACTTTCGAGGCCCTGCTGTGTATTTGAAATTAATGTACTTTAAATCCTTTAACGAGAACCAGTTATGGCAAAGATGACACCACATTCCTTTCACGAGAATCATATGGAGGCGGGCAAGTCTGCCATTTGTGACCCCGAGTAATGGCCGGGGAATGAGGGATGGAATCCGGTGTGGAGCCTGAGAAACGGCTACCACTACACATCCAAGGAGGGCAGCAGGCAGGCATGCACGCCCGCCCCGAGGTAGTGACCAAAAATAACAATACAGAAGGCGGACTTTCGAGGCCCTGCTGTGTATTTGAAATGAATTAACTTTAATTCCTTTAACGGGTATCCGTTATTGAGGGCAAGTCTGCCATTGTCACCGCAGGGAATGAAGGTTGGATTCCGGCCCGAAGTGGGAGCCTGCTGAGACCCATGCTGTAGCTGCCCTGACCGTGCTTTGCAGACCAGGCATCTGTGGTCAGATGGACCCTTGAGCCAGCGGAAGACAAACCAAGTCGAAAGCATTTGCCAAGAATGTTTTACGGAGGGCAAGTTTTTTTGCCCTTTTTTTCAATTTTTTGAAAATGATAGATGGTTGTATTTTTAAATTGTTTGAAAGTTTAGATGGTTGTATTTTTAAATTGTTTGAAAAGTTAGATGGTTGTATTTTTAAATTGTTTGAAAGTTTAGATGGTTGTATTTTTAAATTGTTTAAAAGTGTATCCATTCTTCCTCCCCCCAGCCACGAACAATACCATGGGAACGTGGAGCAGCAGAAGCCCCCTGTGACGGCTGCCGCGGTTGTTCTCTGCGGCTTGTCTTTTGAGGGGTGCTGCTTTTCCTCTGGTGTTCCTGCCATAGCTGTTTGTGCCTTCTCTCCAGGTGCCTTCGTAAGGCACTTGTCCCTACATGAGAGTTGGCCTTTCCACGGCTCAATTTTTGCTGGCAGAGACAACAGATGGCTTTGCTCCGATCTGAGACACACACGTTAAAAAATTTCCAAACCGCTGAGCCCCCCTGGGCTAATGGCGCTACGGTGGCATCGGCAGCTGATGTTGAAGGGCATGTTGGCTGTCTGGCCATAGCTGGCGATACATGGCGCCGGACACTGCCCCCAGCTGTTTCTGAGGACGAGCTCCCTCTGCTTCTATCATGGAATCGTCTCCTCCTAGTCCTCTCTGAATCCTCCTCTGAACTGTCCCCCTGGTCATCTCCTCTACCGGGAACATATGTGGTATCCGTATAATCGTCATCATAATCCTCCTGGCCAGCTGCGCTTTCCTCAGAAACCTCCTCAACTGCACCAACTTCAGGTGGTCCATCATCCACATCCACACACGTTACGTCCATACTATCGCCACCTAACTCAGACGTAGGAGGTGGTGTACCTGCGCCTTCTTCTTGTTGTTGCAGTAGTGGCTGTGAATCGGTGATTTCACCACCACCACCAAATAACTCCTGCGAAGTGTCAAATGCAGCGGATGTGGTGCTTGTTGTAGCGCTGGTGGCTGCGGCAGTGCTGGGCCGAAATTACGCATTAGCGTAATTACGCATCGTAATTCACTACAAATGCACCGTAAGCGTTACGTGTAAGGTTACGGTATTACGCGTAATTAATTACGCGTAGACCGTGGGTTACGTTTTTACGCGTAACAAATTACGCGTAAGACAGTAAACTCCCATTGAAATTACACAGTCTGCCGTAATCGCGTAATATTACGCTCCCGTATAATATAAAAAAGCCGCCGACTTTAAGGGTTAATAGCAAAGCCCCCTTAAGTGCTAAGAGCCTCAAATTTGGAGAATATATTAAGGAGATCAGAAGGAATAAGAGGAAAAAAAATTTTTTTCAAAAAGACCTTATAGTTTTTTAGAAAATCGATGTTAAAGTTTCAAAGGAAAAATATATACATTTAAAAACCCGCCAACTTTAACGGTTAATAGCAAAGCCTGCTTAAAATTTAGAAACACCAAATTCACAGGGTATATTAAGGGGATGAGTGGGAATAAGAGGAAAATTTTTTTTTTCAAAAAGACCTTATAGTTTTTGAGAAAATCGATTTTTAAGTTTCAAGGGCAAAAATGTCTTTTAAATGCGGAAAATGTCAGTTTTTTTTGCACAGGTAACAATAGTGTTTTATTTTCATAGATTCCCCCAAGTGGGAAGAGTTTTACTTACTTCGTTCTGAGTGTGGGAAATATTGAAAAAAAAATGACGTGGGGTCCCCCCTCCCAGACCTCTTTAACCCCTTGTCCCCCATGCAGACTGGGATAGCCAGAATGCGGAGCACCGGCCGCGTGGGGCTCTGCACCCTGACTATACCAGCCCGCATGGTCCATGGATTGGGGGGTCTCGGAAGGGGAGGGGCATCCAAGCTTTCCCCTCCCCCTCCGAGCCCTTGTCCAATCCAAGGACAAGGGGCTCTTCTCCACCTCCGATGGGCGGTGGAGGTGGAGGCCGCGATTTCCTGGGGGTGGGGTTTATGGTGGCATCTGGGAGTCCCCTTTAAAAAGGGGTCCCCCAGATGCCCACCCCCCCTCCCAGGAGAAATGAGTATAGAGGTACTTGTACCCCTTACCCATTTCCTTTAAGAGTTAAAAGTAAATAAACTATATACTGGTAGAACTCGATGGACGTATGTCTTTTTTCAACCAAAATAACTATGTAACTATGTAACTATGTAAACACACAAACACATAGAAAAAGTATTTTAATTGAACAAAAAACATAACCACGAAAAAAGTCCTTTAATATTCTTAATTAACCATTAATACTTACCTGTCCCTTTAAAAGCCAGTTCCCACGCAATATCCTCGGAAATATACTAATCAGTTACAATGTAACAAAGTTATTACAATGTAACAACTTTGTTACTTTGTAACACCACCGCACCCGACGTCACTCGCCGCTCACCCGCCGGCCGCCGCATACACGCTAGTCCCCGCCGGCTCCCGCCGTCCACTCCGCCCACACCTGTCACTCATATACATGCTGGCACCCATGGGTGCCAGCATGTATATAGGTGACATGTGGGAGAGGCGGGGAGGGCAGCGGAGCCGGCGGGGACTTAGCGTCCCTTCACCCGACAGAGCTCTGAGCTATATTAGCTCAGAGCTCTCGAAAGCATCTTTGTATTTGGGCTCCAAGGAGCCCCATTGGTCCTTAGCAGACCAATGGGGTTCCTTCAAATCAGAAGGAACCCCATTGGTCTGCTAAGGACCAATGGGGCTCCTTGGAGCCCAAATACAAAGATGCTTAGAGAGCTCTGAGCTATATAGCTCAGAGCTCTGTCGGGTCCTGCAGCACAGACGCGGAGGCGGCGGCGGCGGTGAGTGACGTCGGGTGCGGCGTAGTTACAATGTAACAAAGTTGTTACATTGTAATAACTTTGTTACATTGTAACTGATTAGTATATTTCCGAGGATATTGCGTGGGAACTGGCTTTTAAAGGGACAGGTAAGTATTAATGGTTAATTAAGAATATTAACCTCCCTGGCGGTAACCCCGTGTGTGACACGGGGTAAGCCGCCGGAGGGTGCCGCTCAGGCCCTGCTGGGCCGATTTTCATAATTTTTTTTTTGCTGGACGCAGCTAGCACTTTGCTAGCTGCGCCAGCACTCTGATCGCCGCCGGCCCCCGCCCGATCGCCGCTATTTGCTGCGGCGCGCGGCCCCCCCCCAGACCCCAGCGCTGCCTGGCCAATCAGTGCCAGGCAGCGCCGAGGGGTGGCCCGGGACTCCCAATGACGTCCCGACGTCAGTGACGTCGGTGACGTCATCCCGCCCCGTCGCCATGGCGACGGGGGAAGCCCTCCAGGAAATCCCGTTCAATGAACGGGATTTCCTGATCGGAGATCGCCGAAGGCGATCGAAGCGGGCGGGGGGATGCCGCTCAGCAGCGGCTATCATGTAGCGAGCCCTCGGCTCGCTACATGATTAAAAAAAAAAATGTTTTAAAAAAAACTGCTGCGCTCCCTCCTGGCGGTATTTTTCATACCGCCAAGGAGGTTAAAGGACTTTTTTCGTGGTTATGTTTTTTGTTCAATTAAAATACTTTTTCTATGTGTTTGTGTGTTTATTTACTTTTAACTCTTAAAGGAAATGGGTAAGGGGTACTACAAGTACCTCTATACTCATTTCTCCTGGGAGGGGGGTGGGCATCTGGGGGACCCCTTTTTAAAGGGGACACCCAGATGCCACCATGAACCCCGCCCCAGGAAATCGCGGCCTCCACCTCCACCGCCCATCGGAGGTGGAGAAGAGCCCCTTGTCCTTGGATTGGACAAGGGCTCGGAGGGGGAGGGGAAAGCTTGGCTGCCCCTCCCCTTCCGAGACCCCCCAATCCATGGACCATGCGGTCTGGTATAGTCAGGGTGCGGAGCCCCACGCGGCCGGTGCTCCGCATTCTGGCTATCCCAGTCTGCATGGGGGACAAGGGGTTAAAGAGGTCTGGGAGGGGGGACCCCACGTCGTTTTTTTTCAATATTTCCCACACTCAGAACGAAGTAAGTAAAACTCTTCCCACTTGGGGGAATCTATGAAAATAAAACACTATTGTCACCTGTGCAAAAAAAACTGTCATTTTCCGCATTTAAAAGACATTTTTGCCCTTGAAACTTTAACATCGATTTTCTCAAAAACTATAAGGTCTTTTTGAAAAAAAATTTTTTCCTCTTATTCCTTCTGATCTCCTTAATATATTCTCCAAATTTGAGGCTCTTAGCACTTAAGGGGGCTTTGCTATTAACCCTTAAAGTCGGCGGCTACCTAACATTGATCCATGCGTCAACTTTTCCGCTTGGCAGCATGACCTTACGCATTAATTGCTAGTAGGAATTTACGCGTAAGCCTATAACGTAACAACCTGAATTACGGTATTCTTACGCGTAATTGCGTAAGGGCAATTACAGACATGTACCGAAATGGATTGTCTATGCCGTAAGCGTAATTTCATAATGCGTAATAGTGTAAAATTACGCGTAATGATCCGTAAGCGTAGCTTTTTCCATTACGACCAGCACTGGGCTGCGGGAGATGAGGTGTTTTGTGTTAAATACTCAATCACCTCCTCACGATTTTGGGAAGTGATGGCACGTGCCTTCTTCTGAGCACTGTATTTTGGGGCAGGTCCGCACGAAATCACAGCAACACCACCTCGCACAGACCTGCCGGTGCCTGGTGGCCTTCCTCTGGGTCTGCCTCTACCTCTTCCTCTACCTGGTTTGTCCATTTTGTCCATCTCGGGGGGATGCTAGGTATATGCAGTAAGCTGGGTTTACTCAACACAACAGGTAGTTATGTGCACTAATGAGGTGGGTAAAGTAAACGCAACAGGTAGTAGGTATATGCAGTGAGCTGGGTTCACTCAACACAACAGGTAGTAGGTATATGCAGTGAGCTGGGTTCACTCAACACAACAGGTAGTAGGTATATGCAGTGAGCTGGGTTCACTCAACACAACAGGTAGTTATGTGCAGTGATGAGGTGGGTTAAGTAAACACAACAGGTACTAGGTATATGCAGTGAGCTGGGTTCACTCAACACAACAGGTAGTAGGTGTATGCAGTGAGCTGGGTTCACTCAACACAACAGGTAGTTATGTGCAGTGAGGAGGTAGGTTTAGTAAACACAACAGGTAGTAGGTATATGCAGTGAGCTGGGTTCACTCAACACAACAGGTAGTAGGTATATGCAGTGAGATGGGTTCACTCAACACAACAGGTAGTAGGTATTTGCAGTGAGCTGGGTTCACTCAACACAACAGGTAGTAGGTATATGCAGTGAGCTGGGTTCACTCAACACTACAGGTAGTTATGTGCAGTGATGAGGTGGGTTAAGTAAACACAACAGGTAGTAGGTATATGCAGTGAGCTGGGTTCACTCAACACAACAGGTAGTAGGTGTATGCAGTGAGCTGGGTTCACTCAACACAACAGGTAGTTATGTGCAGTGATGAGGTGGGTTAAGTAAACACAACAGATAGTAGGTATATGCAGTGAGCTGGGTTCACTCAACACAACAGGTAGTAGGTGTATGCAGTGAGCTGGGTTCACTCAACACAACAGGTAGTTATGTGCAGTGATGAGGTGGGTTAAGTAAACACAACAGGTACTAGGTATATGCAGTGAGCTGGGTTCACTCAACACAACAGGTAGTAGGTGTATGCAGTGAGCTGGGTTTACTCAACACAACAGGTAGTTATGTGCAGTGATGAGGTGGGTTTAGTAAACACAACAGGTAGTAGGTATATGCAGTGAGCTGGGTTCACTCAACACAACAGGTAGTAGGTATATGCAGTGAGCTGGGTTCATTCAACACTACCGGTAGTTATGTGCAGTGATGAGGTGGGTTAAGTAAACACAACAGGTAGTAAGTATATGCAGTGAGCTGGGTTCACTCAACACAACAGGTAGTAGGTGTATGCAGTGAGCTGGGTTCACTCAACACAACAGGTAGTTATGTGCAGTGATGAGGTGGGTTAAGTAAACACAACAGGTAGTAGGTATATGCAGTGAGCTGGGTTCACTCAACACAACAGGTAGTAGGTATATGCAGTGAGCTGGGTTCACTCAACACTACAGGTAGTAGGTATATGCAGTGAGCTGGGTTCACTCAACACAACAGGTAGTAGGTATATGCAGTGAGCTGGGTTCACTCAACACTACAGGTAGTTATGTGCAGTGATGAGGTGGGTTAAGTAAACACAACAGGTAGTAGTAGGATGCAGTGAGCTGGGTTCACTCAACACAAAGCTAGGTATATGCAGTGATGAGGTGGGTTAAGTAACCACAACAGGTAGTAGGTATATGCAGTGAGCTGGGTTCACTCAGCACAACAGGTAGTTATGTGCAGTGATAAGGTGGGTTAAGTAATCACAACAGGTAGTAGGTATATGCAGTGAGCTGGGTTCACTCAACACAACAGGTAGTAGTAGGATGCAGTGAGCTGGGTTCACTCAACACAAAGCTAGGTATATGCAGTGATGAGGTGGGTTAAGTAAACACAACAGGTAGTAGGTATATGCAGTGAGCTGGGTTCACTCAACACAACAGGTAGTTATGTGCAGTGATGAGGTGGGTTAAGTAAACACAACAGGTAGTAGGTACATGCAGTGAGCTGGGTTCACTCAACACAAAGCTAGGTATATGCAGTGATGAGGTGGGTTAAGTAAACACAACAGGTACTGGGTATATGCAGTACTGGGTAGTACAATGTGCAGCTCCCTGTCACACACACAGGCAGTCAGTCACTGAATGTGCTGGGCTGCTGGCAGTGGCACACACACACTATCAATTAGCAAGGCTGTGCATGCAACAAAAGTGTCAGTTTGACACACAGTAAAAAAAAAAAAAGTACAGGATGAGCTCTGACAAGAGCTAGGGTGCTATAAAAGCAATAACAATCAGCCAGGAGCAAACTAAGCAGCCAAGAACCTAACTAATCTGTCCCTAGAAGAACAAGTCTGCAGCAGCTGTCCCTTTCCTCTCACTAGCAGGCACACGAGTGAGTGTAATGGCGGCCGGACCCTGCCTTATATAAGGGGGGGTGGGGCTCCAGGGCTTACTGTAGCCTGAATGGCTACAATGTGCCTGCTGACTGTGATGCAGAGGGTCAAAGTTGACCCTCATAGTGCATTATGGGGCGAATCGAACTTCCGGAAAAGTTCGCTTGGAGCAGGCGAACGCGAACCCCCAATGTTCGCCTGGAACCGTTCGCCAGCGAACATTTCGCTACATCTCTACACCTAACTCAGACGTATGAGGTGGTGTAACTTGCTTAGCGCCTTCATCTTGTTGTAGCAGTATTGGCTGTGAATCAGTGATTTCCACACCAAATAACTCCTGCGAAGTGTCAAATGCAGCGGATGTGGTGCTTGTAGTAGCACTGGTGGCTGCGGGAGATGAGGTGTTCTGTATTAAATAGTCAACCACGTCCTGACAATCTTGGGAAGTGATAGGACAAGCCTTCTTCTGAGCACTGTACTTTGGGCCAGGGCCGCACAAAATCACATCAACACGACCTCGCACAGACCTGCCGGTGCCAGGTGCCTCTACCTCTTCCTCTACCTGGTTTGTCCATTTTGTCCATCTCGGGGGGATGCTAGGTATATGCAGTGAGGGGGGTTCACTCAACACAAAAGGTAGGTAGATGCAGTGAGGTGGGTTCACTGAACACAAAAGGTAGGTAGATGCAGTGAGGTGGGTTCACTCAACACAACAGCTAGGTATATGCAGTGAGGTGGGTTCACTCAACACAAAAGGTAGGTAGATGCAGTGAGGTGGGTTCACTCAACACAAAAGGTAGGTAGATGCAGTGAGGTGGGTTCACTCAACACAAAAGGTAGGTATATGCAGTGAGGTGGGTTCACTGAATACAACAGCTAGGTAGGTATATGCAGTGAGGTGGGTTCACTCAACACAAAAGGTAGGTAGATGCAGTGAGGTGGGTTCACTGAACACAACAGTTAGGTATATGCAGTGAGGTGGGTTCACTGAACACAAAAGGTAGGTAGATGCAGTGAGGTGGGTTCACTCAACACAACAGCTAGGTATATTCAGTGACGTGGGTCCACTGAACACAAAAGTAGGTAGATGCAGTGAGTTGGGTTCACTCTACACAACAGCTAGGCATAAGCAGTGAGGTGGGTTCACTCAACACAAAAGGTAGGTGGATGCAGTGAGGTAGTTCACTCAACAGAACAGCTAGGTACATGCAGTGAGGTGGGTTCACTGAACACAAAAGGTAGTTATATTGTAATGATCTGCTCTGCTGTCTGCACAGGCAGGCAGCTTTTTGACCATTTTTCAGGTCTGTATGCTGCAGGTCCCTGGAAAGGAGACCTGTCTTCACTCTGCAAGTTTCAGAGTTGCTGTTCTGGTGAGGGATTTGCATTCACTTATCTGGCAATTGATAGCTCTGCCTCTCTTGAAGGCTTGCAGTATAAATACCATTTCCTCTCAGAATTCCCTGCTGGTCATAAAGGTTTGGTTCTGCTGAACTTACCTTGAATTACAGCCCCTCTGCTAATTGTTTTCTAAATATTGTCTTAGAGTAGTTATCCTTGGGAGTGCACTAGCATTCCTTCTAGCGCAGTCAGGTTGTTTATTATCTGTATTGCCTAGTGTAATAGATAGCGGAGATACCGCCGCAGAGGCAAGCGACATGGCGGCTATCTCCGCATATCAGCCAGCAGCCTCTGCCGCACAGTTACATGCTGCTGCTCTGCCTGGTCCTTCTATTGCACATAGATTGAGGGCTACACGCGCGCGCGCCAGGCGACAGGACCTTTATGCGAATAGAAGGGGAGTCAGCTGATCTGCCAAGTCAGCTGACTCCAACAGTACTTTGGATTGGCTGAGTGATGGGGGTGGCGCTGCGGGGAATCTCTGTATATATAGTACTAGTCTGTCAGTTGCCCCGTGTCTGCTGTTGCGAATGCTAACGTGTTAGTGCTCAGACCCTAGTCAGATCCCAAAGTGTGCTAGAACCAGCTGGAGCTGGGGATCCACGCTTAGCCAGATTCTGTTGATAGCTTAAAGTACTAATTGCATTGTAGTATCTGTTATGACCTTCTGCTTCCTTTGACTACTCTCCTGCTTGTTGATTCTGTACCTCTTCCCATCTGATTCCTGTTGCCGACTCTGCCTGAACTTAACACTGAATCAGCCTTCTGTCTTTGTACTTTATCTGTCCGTACGTTGCCTACTCTGCTTGTCTGACCTTCCTGTCCTCACCAGTGGGCCTAGCCACTGGTGAGGGATCTGTAGTAGCCTTCACCTACTTCTCAGGTGAAGCTCAGCTGCAGCGCTGTCTGTAACACCTGCTCCTCAGGTGTCCGCTAGCTGCAGTATAGTCTTAATCACCTGCTCCTCAGGTGATCAGCCTTTGCAGCACTGTCTGTAACACCTGCTCCTCAGGTGTCCACTAGCTGCAGTATAGTCTTAATCGCCTGCTCCTCAGGTGATCATCTTTTGTAGCACAGTCAGTGGTCCTTGCTCCTCAGGTGTCCACTGGCTGCAGTATAGTTTTATCGCCTGCTCCTCAGGTGATCATCCTTGCAGCGCCGTCAGTGGTCTCTGCTCCTCAGGTGTCCACTGGCTGCAGTATAGTCTTAGTCGCCTACTCCTCAGGTGATCATCCTTTGCAGCACAGTCAGTGGTCCCTGCTCCTCAGGTGTCCACTCTTTGCAGTACAGTCTGAATCACCTGCTCCTCAGGTGATCATTGGCTGCAGTACTGTCTGAGTCACCCGCTCCTTGGGAGATCTCCTCTTCCTCATTACTGTTGCACCAAACACTATCTCACATTGGTTGTCCTGTGTCTGGCTATACTAGCATTATTGGTGATTCTGCAGATCACCACATAATCAGGTATAGCATCTGTATTATTGGTGATACTGCAGATCACCAATAATCAGAAAATCTGTTTTGCTGACACCAATCATTACACCTAGTTCTGTCTTAACTGTTGTGATTGCACTTTCTCCAACGGCGGCTGACAGTGAATCGCTCTGTCTATTTGGATCGCATTCACCCTAGCGGTAGAGGTGGTGGATCTTTCTGTATTCTGTCTTGGAGTAAGCCAGAGCAGCGGTTGCTACTGGTTGCTCCATATGTCTGTCTGTTGGGTTCGCATTCGCCCTAGCGGTAGAAATGGTGGACCTCTCGGTACTCTGTCTTGGAGTGTAGCCAGAGCAGCAGTTGCTACTGGTTACTCCTTCTGTCTGTCTTGTTTCATCCGTGCGATGGTATTGTCGCCAGCGGTGGCTGACAGTGAATCGTTCTGTCCTGTTCCTAGATCGCATTCGCCCTAGCGTTAGAGGTGGTGGATCTCTCTTGTCTTAACCTTGGAGTTTAACCTTAGCTGCGGTTGCTACTGGTTACTCCTTCTGTCTGTCTTGTCTGGAACGAACGCACTGTGGAGTGCAGAGGAACGGTTTATTCCTCTGCACTCCACAGCTTCATCTGCCGGTTGGAATTCCTCTCTACAGGTGCATTTGCACCAAAGCTGGGTTCCATTTTCTGAGGACTTGTGGAGGGTTTCCGCAGTGTCAGCGCACATGTTGTGCGCTGACCTCGGAGATAATTCCTCAATCGTTACATATATGCAGTGAGGTGGGTTCACTCAACATAACAGCTAGGTATATGCAGTGAGGTGGGTTCACTGAACACAAAAGGTAGGTAGATGCAGTAAGGTGGGTTCACTCAACACAACAGCTAGGTAGATGCAGTGAGGTGGGTTCACTCAACACAAAAGGTAGGTATATGCAGTGATGAGGTGGGTTAACTAAACACTACAGGTACTAGGTATATGCAGTACTGGGTATTAAATGTGCACCTGTGTCACACAGGTAGTCACTGAATGTGCTGGGCCACTGGCAGTGGCCCACACACAGTATGAATTATTAAGGCTGTCTATGCAACAAAAGTTTCAGTGGGACACACAGAAGAAAAAAAAATAGATCACAAGAACAGGATTAGCTCTCAAAAGAGCTGTTGTGGGGTGCTATTACTGCAATAAGATTCAGCCAGGAGCAAGCTAACAAGCCAAGAGCCTAACTAATCTTTCCCTAGGAGAAACAATCTGCAGCAGCTCGCCCTACTCTGACTATAGCAGGCACACAAGTGAGTGTAATGACCGGCAGAGCCTGCCTTATATAAGGGGGTGAGTGGCTCCAGGGCTGAGTGTAGCCTGATTGGCTACAATGTGCCTGCTGACTGTGATGTAGAGGGTCAAAGTTGACCCTAATGGAGCATTATGGGGCGAATCGAACTTCCAGGAAATTTGTATGTAGAACAGAGGCACCAGCAGGATAAAAGTCAATACAATTTTTAAAAATTGCTTGAAGGAAGTGGTGGGCTTGCCTCCCAAAAGCAGACACGAGATCCTGTCTTCATATAAATCAATACATTTATTATACGGTACCCCAAAAACAGTGCAACGCGTTTCGCAGGCCCAGCCCGCTTCATCAGGCAATAAAAGTGGGACAAAACTGTAGACAAGAGACAGTACATTATGCTATAGTAAATTCTGCAGTTACAAATTTGCATATCAATATATTGCATATCATAAAGTATACCATATGAAAAATTGCTTCGTGGAGAGTTGGGTGTGCAAATAAACAATAGGGGGTAAAGGCTATGGTGCTCGTGATAGTAATGGACTATGGGGTGTTTTCTACACAGATTTGCAATGAGTGGTATTGGTAATGGAAAAGGGTATATGTCTGCAAGAGTAACAGGTAATAGAGCATTGAGAAGAGAACAGTGGGCCAAGGCGAACCACCCAAAGTTCGCCTGGAACCGTTTGGGCCATTTCTACTCCTTACTTCTGTAGCTGTCATAGATATCAACATGATATTTATATCTGATCATTCCACAATTGAAATGTCACTTGAGACTGAACCCAACAATTCTTTGAGATTTCCAACCATTTTAAACATAGACGAACTGTTCATTTCTGACTTGAAAATATGGCGGTCAGATTATGCCAGGAATAATGTAGCAGACCAGGGCCAACCTGTCTTATTCGGGGAAGCTGCCGAGGTCAGATACGCAGCCTCATATAAAAAAAAAATAAAGCATTATAAAAGTATGTGATCAAACTAGAAAAGCCTATACAGAATTCAAGGATGATCATTCCTTCTGAAGCTAATAGAGAGAACTGAAGGATAGCTAGAAAGGAACTGTTCCTCTGCTGCTCCTCTCTGCCAAGCTCTTCATTGGCTGCCAATTACCGTGAGGATCCATTTTAAACTCTTAACACTAACCTAAAAAGCTTTCCACAATCTCTCTCCCCCGTACATCTCCTCACTAGTTTCCAGATCCCATCCCAAACGAACTCTCAGATCTGCACAGGAGCTTCTTTTGTCATCCTCTAGAATTACCTTCTCACATTCACGATACGTATACAAGACTTCTCATGTGCCTCACCCCTCCTCTGGAATGCCCTTCCACAGTACATCCGTCACTCTCCAACCTTTGAAATCTTTAAACGCTCCCTCAAAACTCACTTTTTCTGACAAGCATATGCTCTAACTTAGGCCATTCCCCTTCAACCTCTGAAGTTTTACTCCTCACTAGATAACCTTAACAGGCACTATACCTGTATGTATACCGCATACCTCCCCACCTCTGGTTTACCCCACATTCCTTTAGATTGTAAGCTTACAAGGGCAGGGCTCTCTCACCCTTACGTGTCTTGGATTTTATTGTTCATTTCATATTTTGCATGCTGTTATACATTTTATTCACTATGCTACATCTGTCATTGTAACCACCAGTCTGTATTTTGTACCAGTGTCCATATTTGAGGTATATCATTGTCTGTATAATTATCTAACCTTTGTTTGTTTTCCTACTTTATACAGCGCCACCAAATATGTTGGTGCTTTATAAAACAATAATATAATAATAATAAGTAGATCCACAGGGAGCAGGCACCAACGATGTAAATAATCATCTCTTTTATTGATCACATCGATAAAATCAGCAGTAGTATAACAACGACAGACCGCTGTTTCGAGCCATGGGGCTCTTTATCAAGTTGTCAAAACTGCAATACACAATTGCAGTTTTGACAACTTGATAAAGAGCCCCATGGCTCGAAACAGCGGTCTGTCGTTGTTATACTACTGCTGATTTTATCGATGTGATCAATAAAAGAGATGATTATTTACATCGTTGGTGCCTGCTCCCTGTGGATCTACTGAATTAACGGCTCCGGTGGTGTGGAACGCCATAAGCTTGGGCACACGCTTCTCCCTATGTTTGATGGGTGCTGATTCAAGTCTTTCTTATAATAATAATAATAATTTGCAGCTTAAAAACTAACAAAATACACAAATCTTCAAGAGCTGTCAGGTTCTATAAATGGGGGAATAAATCAGGGAAAATGCTTTCAAATTTGGTCAGAGCACAGTGGACACATAATTGCAAAACTTACATTAAATTAAAGTAGGGATGGGGAAAGCTCATAGTAAGCTTAAAGGGAACCTTAACTGAGAGGGATATGGATGTTTCCTTTTAAACATGTAATGATTGGTGTCAGCACGCAGAGAGTATCTGATTATTGGTGATCTGAAATATCACCAAGAATGCAGATCTATACCTAACAGTGTAACAGTAATACTTTGAGTAATGTACCTGCTGAGCAGGTGGTATACAATATAGAGACACAGCTCTGGGAGAACAGGAACCTTCCAGCAGCCTGAGGCTCTCCGGGGGGAGGAGTCAGGCTGGAGACGGGAAGGACCTAGGAGTGAATGACACCTAAGATGGATGTCACTATCTGATCTGGAGACTATCTCTTTTAAGGGGAGAGATAGCTCTCGAGGTCGGGCACGCCGGGTCGGCAACACACTGACAGATAAAGTACAAAGACAAAAGGCTGATTCGGTATCCAAGTCAAGCAGGGTCTGGCAATGGAATATCAGATTTACGAGGTACCGAATCAGAAGACAGAGGAGTAGTCAGAAAAGCTATAAGTCATAACATATATCAAACAATTCCTATTCTGGGTGCGAGGTCCTTGGTCTCAGCACCCCGGAACTAGTCTGAAGAATACACAGATGATAATACAGTATTCCCTACACTGGGTGCGAGGTCCGTAGTCTCAGCACCCTGGAACTAGTCTGAAGTATAACACAGATGATAATACAGTTCCCTAAGCTGGGTGTGAGGTCCTTGGTCTCTACACCCTGGAACTAGCTTAAGCATAAACAGAATACAATTCAAATATTCTGGCTAAGTGTGTATTCCCTGGTCCACCTGGTTCAAACACACTGAGGATCTGACTAGGTCTGAGTGCTTCCACGTAGTGATCGCAACGGCAGACAACTTGCAAGTGACCAGCAGGAACTATATATGGAGTAGTGCTCTCCAGCACCACCCCTAATTGCTCAACCAATAGTATCCCGCTCAGGAGTCAGCTGATCGGCGTGGTCAGCTGACTCTTCCTGCTTAGTATAAGAATTCTGCCTCTCAGCTCGCGCGCGTATTCCTAAGTCTATGTGCACTAACAGACTCAGACACACGCTGCCGCGTGCAAACCACCACGCTGGACGCGGAACCAGCCACCTTACTGTTGTTGCATGCGGCAGCTTTTCCGCGTTCTGCCCTGCTACCAAACACACGCTTCCGCGTGCAAACCGCCGCACTGGACGCGGAATCAGCCGCCTGTTCAGTAGCACATGTGGCGGCTTTTCCGCGATCTCTCACAAAACAATACCACTTACTTGGCAGTCCTGCTGATCTCTTTGTATGTAGTAGTCAGTGGTGTAGCTAAGAAGCTGTGGGCCCCGATGCAAGTTTTACAATGGGGCCCCCCAAGCACTCTATACATAACAATTGATATGGCGCACCAAAACCTGCCAATGGCAACTACAGTGTCAGAGGTGCAAGAAGAGGATGGGGAACAGTTTGTTAATAAGTACCACTATTATCTTTTGAAGTGATTATTATGAGCACAGGACCAATAAAGAGCTAATACTGCAGTTGAATGATTCCTTTCGGGGCCCCTCTGGCCCAAGGGCCCCGATGAGGTTGCAACCTCTGCAACCCCTATTGCTATGCCCCTGGTAATAGTGTCTGAATCACACACCTGAAACAAGCATGCAGCTAATCCAGCCTGACTTCAGTCAGAGCACCTGATCTTCATGCTTGTTGAGGGGCTGGTGCTAAAAGTATTAGAGGCACAGGATCAGCAGGAGAGTCAGGCAACTGGTATTATTTTAAAAGGAAAAATCCATATCCTTCTCAGTTTAGGTTCCCTTTAATTGACGGGAAAAAAAGAGTTTAATTCAGTGTTCCCCAACCATGTCCACAAGGCCCACCAACAGTGCATGTTTTGCGGAAATCCACAGAGGTAGTTAATCAGCTCTGCTGAGACACTAATTACCCCACCTGTGTATGTTTGCGGTTTTCTGCAAAACATGTACTGTTGGTGGGCCTTGAGGACAGGGTTGGGGAACTATGGTTTAACTTAAAGAGACACTGAAGCGAGACTAAATCTCGCTTCAGGTCTTATATATAGCAGGGGCACGTGTGCCCCTGCTAAAACGCCGCTATCCCGCGGCTTAACCGGGGTCCCTTCACCCCCAACCCACCCCCCGCAAAAGATGGTCGGAAAATGGTCGCTGGCTGTCTCTCTTCCTGGAGGCAGGGCTAACGGCTGCAGCCCTGCCTCCCAGCGCGTCTATCAGACGCGCATCGCCACCTCTCCCCCGCCCCTCTCAGTGAAGGAAGACTGAGAGGGGCGGGGGAGAGGCGGAGATACGCGTCTGACAGACACGCATGGGGCAGGGCTGCGGCGGTTAGCCCTGCCCCAACCAGGAAGCGCTCCCCCGCTGCACGGAGGGGGTTTGGGGGGACAGGGACCCCCGTTAAGCCGCGCTATAGCGGCGTTTTAGCTGGGGCACACGTGCCCCTGCTATATATGAGGTCTGAAGCGAGATCTATTCTCGCTTCAGACTCTCTTTAACTGGGGATTCTACCGGCCCCCTGCAGATTTCCTGTGCCTGCACTGCGACAAACCGATCCTTCGGTTCCCCACAGTGGCTGAGTTTCATTTCTGCCCCCATAATTGCAAAGCCCCCATATGTGCTATCATTACCAAAATTGTATGCTAAGGGGAATAGTGGGAACAATGCCTTGTTATTTTTGAGAAAATCGATTTTTAAAAATGTAAAGGAAGATGGTTTTTAAGCTGTCATTTTATCTTTGCAATTTTAAAATTGATTTTCTCAAAAACTATGAGATCTTTTTGAAAAATTGTTTTCGCTTTATTTCCACCCTTCTCCTTAACATACATAGCAATTTTGGTGATGATAGCATGTACTTGGGCTTTGCTATTAACCACTAAAGTCGGCACAAAATTATGTGAAAATTATGTGAAATTACGAATGGATTGCACAAAATCAGTTGAATTTCCAAATCGTAATTACGTATGGCCATAACTGTGAAAATGTATGCATAATCATAATTATTCACTTCAGGTGTCCTTTAACTACATATGTGATTATGTTATGGTAGCAAATGGCCTGCGACTACATTTGGGACGATGAATGTTTTTTGACTGTGATTATCTATGTTTGTTTATTGATGTTTTTGTTCTGCAAGATGTAATGATCGCTGCATCTGTAACTTGTTTTTGTGAGGATATTTGAATAAACACAATTTAAAGAGAAACTCCGACCAAGAATTGAACTTTATCCCAATCAGTAGCTGATACCCCCTTTTACATGAGCAATCTATTCCTTTTCACAAACAGACCATCAGGGGGCGCTGTATGACTGATATTGTGGTGAAACCCCTCCCACAAGAAGCTCTGAGTACCGAGGTACTTCTGGCAGTTTCCTGTCTGTGAACCCTGTTGCATTGTGGGAAATAGCTGTTTACAGCTGTTTCCAACTGCCAAAACAGCAGCTACATCACTTGCCAGCAGTAAAAATGTCACCATGTAATAAATGTCAGATTATAAATCAGGGATTTAAAATATTTTACAATGGGCAAACACTGACTAAATCATTTATACATAATTATTGTAAAAATGAAGCACTTCTTTATTACATTATTTTCACTGGAGTTCCTCTTTAAGAAAAAATAGCACTATCCTGGTTAGCATTTATAATTCTGCATAATTTTGTATCTTCTGCAAAGGAGGCAATATTACTCTGTATTCCATCTGCTAGATCATTAAAAAATAGATTGAAAAGGATTAGACCTAGTACTGACCCCACTGCTAACAGTTTCCCATCTTGAAAATAACATATTTACAACCACTCTGCCTTCTGTCTCTTAACCTCTTAAAGTGAACCTTAACTGAAAATAAAAAGTCAAAATAACCATCCACAGGTCATACTTATCTCCTGTGTAGTCTACTCCTCAATCTCATTCTCCTCTACTGTGTCCCATTTGTCCGCTGTGATCAAAGGAATTCTCCGTCCTCCATTTTAAAAACGGCCATTACCCCCTAACAGCTTCCTGGTCAGAACACTGTTAAACTGTAATATCACCCACTTGAGCCATAGGGAAAAATGGACATTACCTTGCACATTCAGTTGTAACTGACAACTGCTGATATATAACTGATAGTAACTGTTATATTTCAGTTCTGACAAAATATTGTCAGAACTATAAGGGATCACTGTAAGAAGAAAATGGTGAGCTTCTGAGAGGAACTGACGGTGAGGTTAGTATGTAATATTCATTGGCAGCTACGTCATGTGTTTATTTTAAATAATTTTTCTCACTTCAGGTTTCCTTTAAGGACCACGGGCTACACCCCTTCCACCCAAGTGACCAGGCTATTTTTTTCAAATTAGGGCTCTGCAGCTGATGCACTCTCCCTAAAGACAATAGGTTTTATCCTTTAGAGTGTGCGAGACAACACAATAATTGTTATGTTGCCTAAGCCTGACAGATGGGTGGAGAACTTGACTATCGGGTTTGTGAGAATCTCACTAAGCAAAATTGGGACTGGTTCACTACAAGACCGAACTTGTTAGTTTTGCTCATTAATCCCTACTAGCCATACACAGGTCAATTATGGCCTGATGTGCTTAGCCAATCGATTGCTATTCCATTAGAATTTGATAGACTCCTACCATGGCAAGCTTAAAGGGACTTCGAGCTCAACTTAAAAATTAAAATTGTACTCACCCGGGGCTTTCTCCAGCCCAGTGCTGGTCAGGAGGTCCCACGACGGCGTCCTGGCTCCTCTCCTAGTCCCCGTTCCGGAATAGCTGCCCGGTGGTAGCCCGGCGACACTCGGCCGAGTGTCGAGCTCCTTCTTCCGCGTATGACGCGGCTGACGTCACCACGCCGGCCATCTCACGTCATCATGGCCGCCGGCGTGAAAGTACGGCGTGGTAACGTCAGCCGCGTCATATGCGGAAGAAGGAGCCCAACACTCGGCCAAGTGTCGCTGGTCTACCGCTGGGTAGCCATTCTGGAGGGGGGACTAGGAGAGGAGCCAGGATGCCGTCGTGGGACCTCCCGACCAGCGCTGGGCTGGAGAAAGCCCCTGGTGAGTACCACTTTTAATTTTTAAGTTGAGCTCAGTGTCCCTTTAATTTTGAATTTTGGTTTCAGCAGAACTCTATCAAGCTTGAAGCCGGTTTTACACTTATTAGTGTAACAGGGTCATATGCTTAGCGCCCCTCCTGGCTCAGTGACATACTCCCTGCTGGGCAAGCGTAACGCAGGCTAATGCAGTGGGTACGTGTAAAAGGGGCCTCAATCAAACTGCAAGTGCTATACTGCTTGATACAGGGCAAAGATATGGACCATCCACCACACCACCACTCCTGTCTTGCCCCAATCCCACAGAGATTTTCCAACATGTCCAATCAGTATAACACAACCAATAACCCAAACAATAAAAATGACAAGGGCAGCCCCCTTGATAACAAGTGACGTCCGCTTTGTGTCCTTGTGGCCTACCTGCCCTGGTTCATGCATTTGTATCCTCCCCCCTGGACTACTGCAATGCCCTGTTCATCCCTGGATAAGGTTTTGCGCCCCTTACAACTAGCTCAGAATGCAGTAGCCAGACTCCTAACCAATCCCCCCGCAGCTCACACATCTCCCCAGCACTGCAAGCTCTTCACTGGTTGCCAGTAAAATGGAGAATCCACTTTAAGATCTGCCTGCTGACATGCAAGGCTCTAAACCACATAGGACCCAAATACATAGCAGATCTATTGGAACTTTATGCCCCTCCACACACCCTCCACTCCAGGGGCGTCTCTAGCCATTTTGTCACTCCAGGCAAGAAAAACTGTGGTGCCCCCCCCTCCCCAATGTTTCACCGTAAAATAATCGTAACGCAGCAATCTTTCACCCGAACGTAAAAGTAATGCGGCAATCTTTCACCAGAAAATAATAATGCAGCAATGATTCACTTAAAATAATCGTAATGCAGCAATCTTTCATCAGAAAATAACCATAACGCAGCAATGAGTCACCATAAAATAATCATAACGCAGCAATGATTCTCCATAAAATAATCATAATGTGGCCAGGGTTCACCAGAAAATAATCATAATGTGGCCAGCATTCAGCAGGAAATAATCGTAATGTGGCCAGCGTTCACCAGGAAATAATCATAATGTGGCCAGTATTCACCAGAAAATAATTGTAATGTGGCCAGCGTTCACCAGGAAATAATTGTAATGTGGCCAGCGTTCACCAGGAAATAATTGTAATGTGGCCAGCGTTCACCAGGAAATAATTGTAATGTGGCTAGCGTTCACCAGGAAATAATTGTAATGTGGCCAGCGTTCACCAGGAAATAATTGTAATGTGGCTAGCGTTCACCAGGAAATAATTGTAATGTGGCCAGCGTTCACCAGGAAATAATTGTAATGTGGCCAGCGTTCACCAGGAAATAATCATAATGTGTACAGCGTTCACCAGGAAAAAATCGTAATGTGGCCAGCCTTCACCAGAAAATAATCGTAATGTGGCCAGCGTTCACCAGGAAATGATCCTAATGCGGGCAGCATTATACTAAAAGTGTATAATTACCTGTAAAAAGAAAAGCATTTACTTACCTGCAGAAGACTCCTCTCCCTGGGCGCAGCTCCCCCGATGAACTTCCTGCAGCAGCGCAGCCAGCCTCCGAAAGTTCCGCGCTGACAGGCAGAGCAGGGCTACAGGAAGATGGTGCCCGAAGCCCTGTACTGGTGACACAAATAGTCTCTAGTGCAGGGCTTCAGACGCCATCTTCCCTTAGCCCTGCTATGCCTGCTGGAAGACTATGCAGGCTAGAGCAGTGAGCTGCGGGCTGTAGGGATGAACTGGCGTGGTATCTACTAGAGGGGTCGCACAGTCTGGCGGGGGAAGGTGGGCACTTCCCCCCGCGGCGGGGCCCCTCCCCCACCCGGCGCTCCAGGCCACTTTTTGTCCTTGCCTGGTGGCTGGGACGCCTCTTCTCCGCTCTGCCAGTAAGATAAATCTGGTTATTCCCAGGATACACTTAACATTTGGTGCTCAGGCTTTTTCCTATGCAGCCCTTACTCTAAGGAACTTGCTTCCACAGTCAGTGCAAGAGACTCTTCTCTGGACAGCTTTAACCACTTAAGGACTGCAGCCTTAAAACCCCTTAAGGACCAGACACTTTTTTTTCCATTCAGACCACTGCAGCTTTAACGGTTTATTGCTCGGTCATACAACCTACTATCTAAATGAATTGTACCTTCTTTTTTGTTACTATTACAGCTTTCTTTTGGTGCGATTTGATAGCTGCTGTGATTTTTAGTTTTTATTATATTCATCAAAAAAGACATGAATTTTGTCAAAAAAATGATTTTTTTTAACTTTCTGTGCTGACATTTTTCAAAGAAAGTAAAATTTCTTTATGAATGTTTGTCTAAATTTATTGTGCTACATGTCTTTGATCAATAAATAGACACTTATTAGATTTTTTTTTTGGGGGGGGGGGGTAAAAGTTATAGCATTTACAAACTATGGTGCAAAAAGTGAATTTCCCGTTTGAAGCATCTCTGACTTTTCTGAGCACCTGTCATGTTTCATGAGGTGTTAGAAATCCAGGATAGTATATATACGCCCCAAATGGCCCCATTTTGGAAAGAAGACATCCCAAAGTATTCACTAAGAGGCATGGTGAGTTCATAGAAGATTTTATTTTTGTCATAAGTTAGCGGAAAATGTGACAAAAATAAAAAATAAAAAAGTTTCCATTTCTGCTAAGTTGTGACAAAAAAAAAAAATGAAATCTGCCATGGACTCACCATGCCCCTCTCTGAATACTTTGGGGTGTCTACTTTCCAAAATGGGATCATTTGTGGGGTGTGTTTACTGTCCTGGCATTTTGGGGGGTGCTAAATTGTAAGCACCCCTGTAAAGCCTAAAGGTGCTCATAGGACTTTGAGCCCCTTTGCGCTTCTAGGCTGCAAAAAAGTGTCACATGTGGTATCGCCGTACTCAGGAGAAATAGTATAATGTGTTTTGGGGTGTATTTTTACACATACCCATGCTGGGTGAGAGAAATATCTCTGTAAATGACAATTTTTTGATTTTTTTTTTAGAAATACGACACCCCAAGGTATTCCGTTAGGAGTATGGTGAGTTCATAGAAGATTTTATTTTTTGTCACAAGTTAGCGGAAATTGAAAATTCTGTCACTGTGGTGGGGCGGGCTGAACGCAAGTGCAGGCGAACGATCAGGCCTGATCGGGCAAACACTGCATTTTAGTGGATCCTAGTGACCCTAATATAGATCTGACTGCGATCAGTAATGATCACTTACAGATACTATATAGTACCAATGCTGATTAGCAACAGTGATGACGCTAATCAGCGACTAATTAGTGACTGTGGTGCGGTGGACTGAGCGCTAACTGACACTAGCACAGGGGCCTAGCTAACTGGCATAACTGTTATCACTAGTGATACAAAAAAAGTAACAGTTTTCACTAATCACTGTTTTTAGATCACTAGGATAGTGACTGGGGGGGGGGGGGGTGATCAGGGGGAAATCAGACAGCAATGGGGGCAATCAGAAACAATCACAGACAATCAAAGCCAATCAGAGGGCAATAAGGCAATTACAACACAATTAGAGCCAATAAGAGTGATTAGAGGCAATCAGACAGCACTCACAGCCAATCAGCGCAATCAAAGCCAATCACGGGGCAATCGAAGCCTATCACGGAATAATCGAAACGCAATCACGGGATAATCGAAAACCAATCACGGGACAATCGAAAACCAATCACGGGACAATCAAAAACCAATCACGGGGCAATCAAAGCCAATCATGGGACAATCGAAAACCAATCACGGGACAATCGAAAACCAATCACGGGACAATCAAAGTCAATCACAGGGCAATTGAGACAATCAGAGCCAATCAAAGCAGAATTAAGCGTTACAGACAGGAGATTAGAGGTACACAATGGCAGGGGGGAGTGATCAGAGGGGGATCTAAGGGCAGAGGGGTGATCAGGAGCCCGCAGTGACAGGTGATGACGGGGTGATTGATAGGTGATCAGTAGGTAATTACAGGGGAGAATATATGCAAGCAATGCACTGGCAAGGTGATCAGGGGGGGGGTCTGTGGGCGATCTGAGGGTGTGGGCAGGTGATTGGCTGCCCGCAAGGGGCAGATTAGGGAAGAGGCGTAGCTAGGGCTTTCAGCGCCCGGGGACAAAGACTATTAATGCGCCCCCTAAGGTGAAGGCTGCGCCGTGCCAAAAAGGGGCGTGGCCATATAATAAATGTGGGCGTGGTTATGGGTGGAGCCAAATGTACAGGAAGTTAGCAGGCTCATGCTCACCCACCCTCCTTCAGTATGTACCTTCCAGCATGTTCCAAGACAAATTCAGCAATCATGAGGCCCCCAACATGACCAACTCAGCAATCATGAGGCCCCCAACAAGACAAATTTAGGAATCATGAGGCCCCCAACAAGACAAATTCTGTGATCTTGAGGCCCCCAACAAATCATGAGGCCCCCAACAAGACAAATTCAGCAATCTTGAGGCCCCCAACAAGACAAATTCAGCAGTCATGATGCACATAAATAGACAGCATTTCACATAAATAGGCAGAATGCCCCCTTAATATGGTAGACACCTCTCACCTGGCAGCAGTTCCCCAAAATACACTCAATCCAAAAGCAGTGGTTCCCCAAAAATAGATAGCCCCAGGTCTATAGGTGTCCCCAGAATAGGTGGCCAGCAGTATAGATGTCCCCAGAATAGGTGGCCAGCGGTATAGATGTCCCCAAAATAGGTGGCCAGGGGTATAGATGTCCCCAGAACAGGTAGCCAGGGGTAGAGATGTCCACAGAACAGGTAGCCAAGGGTATATGTGACCAGTATATGTAGCCAGGTGTATATGTGCCATGTATATGTAGCCAGGTGTATATGTGTCCAGTATGTGTAGTCAGGGGGTATATGTGCCCAGTATATGTAGGGGGGGGGGGTATATGTGCCCAGTATATGTAGGCAGGGGGTATATGTGCCCAGTATATGTAGGCAGGGGGTATATGTGCCCAGTATATGCAGTCAGGGGGTATATGCGCCCAGTATATGTAGCCAGGGGTATATGTGCCCAGTATATGTAGTCAGGGGGTATTTATGTGCCCAGTATATGTAGTCAGGGGGTATATGTCCCCAGAATAGGTAGTCTGGTGTGTCCCCCAGCATGAAGGGAGCAGTGCAGTGGAGGGAGAGCTGTGAGCAGCGGTGGAGAAGGGGGGCCATCTCCCTCCTCCTTCTCTCACCTTAGGGGGCTCTCCCTCCCTCGCCGTCCCCTCCACAACTAATGTCCGGGTGGCTGGCAGCGGAGGGCGGGACTTACCTGCGTCTCGTCGCAGCGCCGGATGGAGCTGCCGCTACTCTGGTCTAGTCCAGACTAGAGCAGCGGCTGCAGGACCCGAACTTCCGGTCCCGGCGCTGGAGCGAGACGGAGGTAAGTCCCGCCCGCTGCGCCAGCCACCCGGACATTCGTTGTGGAGGGACAGCGAGGGAGGGAGAGCCCCCTAAGATGAGAGAAGGAGGGAGGAGATGGCCCCCCTTCTCCACCGCTGCTCACAGCTCTCCCTCTTCTCTGCGCTGCTCCCCTCCCAAAAAAAAAAAAACCCTGCAGCTCAGCTGGGCGCCCTCGGGGACCTAGCGCCCGGGGGCACCTGTCCTACCCCGACCCCCCCTAGCTCCGCGTCTGGATTAGTGTCTGATCTGATGGGTAGCAGTGACAGGTGGTGACAGGGGGTGATTGATGGGTGATCAGTGGGTGTTTAGAGGGGAGAACAGATGTAAACAATGCACTTGGGAGGTGATCAGGGGGGGTTCTGCGGGTGCGATCTGAGTGTGTGGGTGGGTGATCAGATGCCAGCAAGGGGCAGGTTAGGGTCTGATCTGATGGGTGACAGTGACAGGTGGTGACAAGGGGTGATTCATTGGGTGATTGATGGGTGATTGACAGGTGATCAGTTTGTGATTACAGGGGAGAATAGATGTATACAGTACACAAGGGGTCTGGGGGGATCTGAGGGTGTGGGGGTGATCAGGAGCCCCTAGGGGGCAGTTTAGGGCCTGATCTAAATGATAGCATTGACAGATAGTGGCAGGGAGTGATTGATGGGTGATTAGGGGGGTGATTGGGTGCAAACAGTACACTGAAGGGGTGATCGGGGGGGGGGGGGGGGTCTGAGCGGTGCTGTGGGCGATCAGGGGGTCTGTGTGCCTAAATGTGTGTGTGTGTGTTAACTTAAAGTGCTGCCGTCCTCTCTGGTGGTCGATCGATCAATCACTGTGACCACCAGGGGAGGAGGCAGCCTGTATAATACACTTTGTTTACCTAACAAAGTGTATTATACACTTTCTATTGGGCAATTTGAAACGTTACAGCCTGCCGGCGCTGCTAATTGCCGGTGGGTTGATGCCACGGGTGGGCGGAGCCTAATGCCGGCAGATGCACGCGATCCCCAGCTAATTAGTCCCCCAGGTGCCACTGCCGATCAGCGTTACACGGTCCTGGGGGAGCCACCTTGCCGCCGCCCATAGGTAGTGGGCGGTTGGCAAGTGGTTAAGTAAAGGCTAAAAACCCACTTCTTTTCCAGAGCCTTTGAGACTGTATAAAGCAGGTCACAGCGCTTTGAGTCCCCAGGGAGAAAAGCACTTTAAAAATATTATCGTTAATATGTGGCTGTCATATGTTTCTTTATCAATGTCCAGTATAAGCTCAAATGCCTATATGCAATTAACTTTTTCACCTTAGCGTTTTCCTAGGTCAATGATCTGCAAACGTGGCTCTTCAGCTGTT
This sequence comes from Hyperolius riggenbachi, assembly GCF_040937935.1. Taxonomy (NCBI): domain Eukaryota; kingdom Metazoa; phylum Chordata; class Amphibia; order Anura; family Hyperoliidae; genus Hyperolius; species Hyperolius riggenbachi. The sequence continues at coordinate 70,671,705 of NC_090648.1, forward strand.
AAGGAACTACAAGTCCCACAATGAAAAAAGGAGATAGGAGGTGCTCTTGGGGTACTCGAATATTGGTTTGTATACCAATGTGCAATGGATTAGTTCTAGATACCACTAATAAAGCATGTATATATGCACAAAAACAGACGGTAAGGAAAGATCCTACCTTGTAAAGTAGTCACTCAGGATATCATAAAAAGAAATACTTTAATGGGGCACTTTTAAAATGACAACGCGTTTTGCGGTGTAAACCGCTTCATCAGGTCGAGTGTTGTGCCCATAGAAGAGAGTCCCCAGACACATACTTTAGGTGCCCCATTAAAGTATTTATTTTTATGATATCCTGAGTGACTACTTTACAAGGTAGGATCTTTCCTTACCGTCTGTTTTTGTGCATATATACATGCTTTATTAGTGGTATCTAGAACTAATCCATTCCTTATTGGGGTTATAAACCAATATTCGAGTACCCCAAGGGCACCTCCTACCTCCTTATTTCGTTGTTCTCCCCTCTGATCAGGGGCAGGTGGTATCTTTCCTAAGGAGCTGCGAGCATAAAAGCAACGATACAAGGCCGAGTGGGGGCGGTACTTCCCCACAGCGATTCAGATTGGTTGCCATTTGTGCAACCCGGCTTTGTGAGTATACACGATTATCTTTTACATCTATCCATCATACGTAAGATAATACGCCAGATCGGGCTCCCAGGTGTCCTCCCGCTCCCTTTCTCTGTCCCCCCAGCGTCCATACAAGTCCTACAATGCATTGCGGGAGTCTGACAACCACAGTCATGATTCATAAAGGCAAATGGATTGTGGGACTTGTAATTCCTTAACAGCTGGAGACTGGAGAGACAAGTTTGCAGATCACTGTCCTAGGTCAATGGTTTCTAACCTTTTCCAGGTCGTGACACATCATGCAAAACATTCAGACCATCGTGACACATCACATATGTATAATAGAAAATTTCATTTCATTCAATCCTGATGCTCGGGTAGTCTACATTTGCTGCACTCTAACCTAGAGTCTATCTTTAGTTGTTCCCCTCTGCCGGAGGGCCTAATTTCCTCTATGTATTATGAGTTATGGTATTCTAAACAGTCCAGTTTTTCTATGGCTAATTGAAATGGCAGGATAGACTAAATGCCTCTCAAGACGAGAAACAATGGGAGTCAATTTTTATTGCCCTTGCCAGTTCCTCTAAACATACTCTCACCAAGGAACGGAATTATAGAATACTATACGATTGGTTCCGCACCCCAGTTCAGCTGGCCAAATGGGGACTAACCCCATCTAATTTATGCTTTCACGGTTGTCTTGCCTCAGCAGATAAAACTCACTGCTGGTGGACTTGTCCTCAGGTTGCCAAATTGTGGTTTTTGAAAACACATTCATCCAGACACCTGGTCTGCTCTATTCTACAAACCCCTTCCCCAACTCAACAAATCTCAGAATAGGCTCCTAGGGCAGATGTGTAATGCTGACAAATTCCTCCTGGCCAAAACTTGGAAATCCCTTCCCCATCAAGGTCAGAACTGATAAATAAAATTCAATCAATATATACATTGGAGAAAATTACCTCCATGATCCGAGAAACTACGCCCCTGTTTGACAAGATATGGGACCCTTGGGAGACCCGGGCATCCTCCCTTCCCCAATAACTGCTTTTACACTCCATCCCCTCTCGTTTTTACTTTAACCCTCCTCTTTTCTTATTTTTTTTAAATATATGTCTTATTTGGATATGGTGATCAGCCTTATGCTGGCTAATCCTTTTCCTTTTTATTTATTTGGGTTTTTTTTGTTTTTTTCTCTCTTTTTGTTCTTCCTTCTCTTCCCATTGTGTTATGCACAATTCCAATTGAACCTGTGACTGTACTGTATGCACATTATGGTGCTTTAATTCTTCTATTTGGCTTGTGCGATTGTAACTTTATCAAGTCATACTGGAAATTGTTCTTCTTTGTTACCACCCTTTTTTTACTGTTGAAAAACAATAAAAACAGATTTGAAAAAATAGAAAAGAGTGTTTTTTTTTCTGAATACACAAATGAGGCCTAGAACTTTTTGTGAATATGATTAAAAAGAATCAGTGGGACCGCTGCAGAAAGTGTACTAAAACCCAAACAAGCAAAACTAGATAAACCAGCCAAACAAGCTAAACTGGTCAGGAAAAAACAAAGCTGACAATGCTGTGGGCCTGAATTACAGAGAACACCACTGCAATAACACAAACAAGGTCACTGGTTATTGTTGTTGTTGTTGTTTTTAAAAGTGAACAGACCCTGTGTATGAGCAAAAACACAATACTTGCGCTAGTCAGACCCACTCTGGCCCTTTAAAGAGTCCAGTGAAAATAATATAATAAAAAAGTGCTTTATTGTTACAATAATGATGTATAAACTAGTAGACCCAAGCCCGTTAAAAAACAGGCTCCCGGTCTGTTTTTTTGACAGTGCACACGCGCGCGCACCCGCTGCACATGCGTGTGCACCCGTCCGCCTGCGCAAACACGCCCGCCCACCTCACTGTCCCCGTCCTCCTGCCTCAATGGCTGTCCAGGTCCGTGCTGTGCACATGCGCAGTAGCAAAAAGCACGGACTCAAGGACACAGAGACAGCAGTACACAGGAATATTTGCGTTTTATTATAGAGGATGATTTAGTCAGTGTTTGCCCTCTGTAAAATATTTCCTCTCCCTGATTTACATTTTGACATTTATCTCGTGGTGACATTTCTACTGCTGGCAGGTGATGTCAGTGGAAGGAAATGCTGCTTGCTTTTTTAGCAGTTGGAAACACAAGTACCCACAATGCTATGAGGTTCACAGACAGGAAACTCTCCTGACCATGGTCTTGACATCACACTGTGGCAGGGGTTTCACCACAATATCAGCCATGCAGAGCCGGGTCTAATTGAAAAGAACCTTGTAGCTGAATAAAAAATATGGGCTACAAAGGGGTGCCTTTTTGTAGCCAAAAACCTTGTAGCCGAATAAAAATATGGGCTACAAAGGGGTGCCCTTTTGTAGCCAAAAACCTTGTAGCTGAATAAAAAATATGGGCTACAAAAGGGCACCCGCTTGTAGCCTATATCAAAACTCCGGAGCCCTTTTCACCACCTTGTAGCCCATATTTGCAGAAATAACATTGATGTCTATGGAGGAGCCCTTTTCATACAGGCAGCTCAGGAGCCCTTTTCAACGGATCTCGCAGAGCCCCCTGATGATCCGTTTGAGAAAAGGAAAAGATTTCTTATGGGAAAGGGGGTATCAGCTACTGACTGGGATGAAGTTCAATTCTTGGTTACGGTTTCTCTTTAAGGTGGATAACTGCTCCAGGCGCTTGCTGCCAATGCTAGGTGGTGCCGGTAATCTGTATGTAAAAACAATGTAACAGGGATTTCTCCAATGGTGCATTAACCTCTTTATTCTTAAAACATGCAATAAAATTGCACTTACAGACTTAGAGGACTTGCTGGCGGCTTGTACATGTGCAAATTTCTCCTAACAGCCCCTGAGCTTGGCCAGAGCTAGCAGGAGCAATTGTGCACTAGGAGGGATGATCAGCAGATGGATCTTTGGCGCGGCGTGCCGTCTGACATCACTAAGAGTTTCTGCCCTTAACCATGCCTTCTTGGGGTGATGCGGCGGTGTTTATATACTAAGTAATGGCTGTCAATATCAGCTTAAAGGAGTTGTAAGGCAAATTTAAATAAAATAAACGCTACTTACCGGGGCTTCCTCTAGCCCCAAGCTCCCAGGACCTCCCTCGCCGCATCTCTGCGCGCAGCCGTTTGCCGGAGTTCCGACCCGGACCCCGGCGATGCCGTCAGAGCAACCTGGAGGTCGCTCTGTACTGCGCCTACGTGATCGGCACTGTCAATCACTGCCACGTGGGCCGAAGCGGACTGCGCAGGTGCAGTAGTTCTGCGCCTGCGCAGTCCGCTCCGGCCCATGTGGCGGCGATTGACAGCACCGATCGCGCAGGTGCAGTACAGAGCGACCTCCAGGTACAGTACAGGTCGCTCTGACGTCATCGCCGGGGACCGGGTCGGAGCTCCGGCAAACGGCTGCGCGCAGAGATGCGGCGAGGGAGGTTCTGGGAGCTTGGGGCTGGAGGAAGCCCCCGGTAAGTAGCGTTTATTTTATTTAAATTTGCCTTACAACTCCTTTAAGCACGCCTATTTAGCCATGCCAAAAAAACGGGATAAATATCACGATTTTTAGCCATGTTTTTGAAAAAGCTGTAAAGGTGTTTAAAAACCAGATGGCAAAACACACGTTAACTGTGAGGGTATAGTACATGGAAGCAAGAAATTTGGGCGCATGAGGCAAGTGGACAAAAAGGGCTCCGCCATTCACTCCCATAATAAATATCGTTCGATGGGTGCTGAAGAGGAAAAATGGGCGCCCGGAGATTATTAACCTTTTGAAACGGCGCCCAGAGATTATTAATGTTTTCAAACTGCACTTGTGATGATTTAAGTTTACAAAATGCGCCCGTGATGAATAACGTTTACAAAAATACTTAACATATCTAGCGAATCGCGGCAAATTGAACGCGCAAAAGTCTGCGATTGTGCGAATCGCTGCACTTTGCGTGCGCAAAAGTCAGCGAACGGCACTTCACGTGCTAACTGTTTAGCACGCCCGTGCTAAACAGTTTGCACGGCTTTGTGAATCAAGCCCTAACTCAGATAAGGCACTGTAACCTCAGATAAGGCACACTAACTCAAATAAGGCACACTAACCTCAGATAAGGCACACTAACCTCAGATAAGGCACACTAAACGGCTTAGCGCCGGTGTGAGAAAACGCGGAAAAGCCGCCGCGTGTGTCAAGAGCAAGGCGGCTGACTCCACGTCCAGCGCGGCGGTTTGCACGCATAGACACGTGTCTGGTAGTATGGTGGAATGCGGAAAGGCCGCCGCATGTCCTGACAGCAAAGCGGCCTTTTCCGCGCCCAACGCGGCGGTTTGCATGCAGCAGCGTGCGCTTGGTGTGGCTGGGTCTGTTAGTGCACATAGGCAGATGGAGAGCTACGCGCGCGCGGGCCTGAACTCAGGACCTTTATACCAGCAGGGGAAGTGTCAGCTGATCAGGAAGATCAGCTGATTCCTGCAGGACTCATGATTGGCTGAGTGGCTCGGGCGGGGTGGCAGAGTCCAGCTGCTATATATTCTGCTGGTTGTCTGTCATTGCTAACACTTGCGTGAAGGCACTCGGACCTTAGTCAGATCCTTACAGTGTGTTTGAACCAGGACGGACCTGGGAATTCACACTGAGCCAGATTTCCTTGTACTGTTATTATTATTTGTTAGACCAGTTCCAGGGTGTTGAGATCAAGGTCCTCACACCCCAGACTAGGAATACTGTGTATCTTCTGTGTATTCTCTAGCATAGTTCCAGGGTGTTGAGATCAAGGCCCTCACACCCAAGATTAGGGAACTGTATTGTCTTTGTGTTATATTCCAGACTAGTTCCAGGGTGTTGATGATCACGGAACTCACACCCAAGACTAGGGAATTGTATTATCATTTATGTTATACTCCAGACTAGTTCCAGGGTGTTGATGATCACGGAACTCACACCCAAGACTAGGGAATTGTATTATCATTTATGCTATGCTCCAGACTAGTTCCAGGGTGTTGTGACTACGGACCTCACACCCCAGACTAGTATTGCTATTACTGTGTTATGTTAGCCCAGTTCAGGGCAAAACCTTACATATTAGCAGGGCCGGCGCTACCATTAAGGCAAAGGAGGCAGCTGCCCCAGGGCCCCAGAGCTTGTAGGGGCCCCCAGTGGCTACGAGAGGAAAAAAAGATTTTTCAAATCGGCCTTATAGTTTTTGAGAAAATCGATTTTAAAGTTTCAAAGGAAAAAAAAAATACACATTTAAAAACCTGCCGACTTTAATGGTTAATAGCAAATCCACCTTAAATGCTAGAAACCCTAAATTTGCAGGATATGTTAAGGAGATCATTAGGAATAAGAGGAAAAAACAATTTTTCAAAAAGACCTTATAGTTTTTGAGAAAATCGTTTTTAAAGTTTCGAAGGAAAAAAGTATACTTTTAAATGCGGTAAATGTCACTTTTAGTAGCAAACCTAACGGTAGCGTAATTTTACATGCATCAAACGAAAGCGCAATAAATTTCCTGACGGGGTTTCCAGGGGGTCTATACGCAGCCACAGCGCTTTGGCCAGGGATCGCTATACAGCCGCAATATGGCTGTATGAAGATCCCTGGCATTTTTTCCTATTTTCCCAATTTTTTTAGAGTGTGGGATTTTTTTTTTTTTTTTTTTTTTAATTATGTGGGGTCCCCCCTCCTGAAACTTTGTAACCCCTTGTCCCCCATGCAGGCTGGAATAGCCAGAATGTGGAGCTCCGACCGATTGGGACTTCACACCCTGTCATACCAGCTGCAAAAAAGGTCCCCTAATGCCGATTTTTGTTCCGGGGTATATGTTGGGGGGGCCCCCCAGGTTTATTTTGCCCTGGGGCCCCATTGTTGCTTAAACCGGCCCTGCATATTAGCAGCAGGGCTTCCTGCAACCCAGTCTCGGTCCCTCGCCCAGGGGTCCACAGGCTACAGGAATATCACCCACCGCTCAGCAGTGAATTCCTCAGGAGTATAGGCCGCCAGCTGCTCTGGTGGTCTTTACTCAGAGTTGTTACTGTTGCACCAAACACTTATACTCTCTCAGGTGTCTAGAGGTTAGACATATCTGATTATTGACGATTCCGCAGATCCTCAATAATCGGGTATATCTGTATTCTTGGGGATACTGCGGATCGCCAAGGATCAGATTCTCTCTCTGGTTGCTGACACCAATCGTTACAGCCGGTTAGTGAATCAAGCCCATTGGGTACAAAACATATACACTTGTACACACTGTATGTACACGCATATGCAAAAAACTTAAAGAGACTCCGTAACAAAAATTGCATCCTGTTTTTTATCATCCTACAAGTTCCAAAAGCTATTCTAATGTGTTCTGGCTTACTGCAGCACTTTGTACTATCACAGTCTCTGTAATAAATCAACTTATCTCTCTCTTGTCAGACTTGTCAGCCTGTGTCTGGAAGGCTGCCAAGTTCTTCAGTGTTGTGGTTCTGCTATGAACTCCCCCTTCCAGGCCCCTCTATGCACACTGCCTGTGTATTATTTAGATTAGGGCAGCTTCTATCTTCTCTCTTATCTTTTACAAGCTGGATAAATCGTCCTCTGGGCTTGCTGGGCTTTCACATAGTGAGGAATTACAGACAAGGGCAAAGCTGTTTGCAGGAAGAAACGAGCAGCCTGAAACTTCAGTACATGAGAACAGGGGGAAAGAAACACACAAATGATCTCTTGAGATTCAAAAGGAAGGCTGTATACAGCCTGCTTGTGTATGGATGTATTTTCTATGTGTGGACATACTGTACATCAACCTAGTTCCTGTTTTAGAGGCCATTTTGTTTGTTTATAAACAAACTTTTAAAAACTGTTTTTAACCACTTTTAATGCGGCGGGGAGCTGCGAAATTGTGACAGAGGGGAATAGGAGATGTCCCCTAACGCACTGGTATGTTTACTTTTGTGTGATTTTAACAATACAGATTCTCTTTAACTGCATGGGAAACATAACTAGTAATCATCAGTACATGGCATTGGGGGGAGGGGAGGAGAGTTGAATAAGGTGAGGTGGAAGCGAAAAGAAGAGGGGGTGGTTGAGAAGGAGGAAGAAAAATAAGGGGGGGAAAGAGAGGGAGAGGGTTAGGGATATGAACCATAGAAAGGGGAGAAAGGAGGGAATACAGGCTCCATAGAGACAAGTCTTGAATCTTAGTTCAAAAAGCTCTGAAATTCAAGATCTTCATTTAAACCTCCAGGTAATAAGGTGTTCAATCGGAAACTGTGTATGTGCAGTAAGGGTAGAAAAAAAGCAAAATGGGGTGCTGCTGGCACAATAGAGAGGTCTGCAGGGACAATATGCTGCTGCTGCTGGCACAATAGAGAGGGCTGCAGGGACAATATGCTGCTGCTGGCACAATAGAGAGGGCTGCAGGGACAATATGCTGCCGCTGCCACAATAGAGAGGGCTGCAGGGACAATATGCTGCTGGCACAATAGAGAGGGCTGCAGGGACAATATGCTGCCGATGCCACAATAGAGAGGGCTGCAGGGACAATATGCTGCTGCTGGCACAATAGAGAGGGCTGCAGGGACAATATGCTGCTGCTGGCACAATAGAGAGGGCTTCAGGGACAATATGCTGCCGATGCCACAATAGAGAGGGCTGCAGGGACAATATGCTGCTGGCACAATAGAGAGGGCTGCAGGGACAATATGCTGCTGCTGCCACAATAGATAGGGCTGCAGGGACAATATGCTGCTGGCACAATAGAGAGGGCTGCAGGGACAATATGCTGCTGCCACAATAGATAGGGCTGTAGGGACAATATGCTGCTGGCACAATAGAGAGGGCTACAGGGACAATATTCTGCTGCTGGCACAATAGAGAGGGCTGCAGGGACAATATGCTGCTGGCACAATAGAGAGGGCTGCAGGGACAATATGCTGCTGGCACAATAGAGAGGGCTGCAGGGACAATATGCTGCTGCTGCCACAATAAAGAGGGCTGCAGGGACAATATGCTGCCGCTGCCACAATAGAGAGGGCTTCAGGGACAATATGCTGCCGATGCCACAATAGAGAGGGCTGCAGGGACAATATGCTGCTGCTGGCACAATAGAGAGGGCTGCAGGGACAATATGCTGCTGCTGGCACAATAGAGAGGGCTTCAGGGACAATATGCTGCCGATGCCACAATAGAGAGGGCTGCAGGGACAATATGCTGCTGCTGGCACAATAAAGAGGGCTGCAGGGACAATATGCTGCTGCTGCCACAATAAAGAGACAAGACAAGACAAATAACATTTATATTGCGCTTTTCTCCTTGCGGACTCAAAGCGCCAGAGCAGAGCAGCAGCCACTAGGGCGCGCTCTATTGGCAGTAGCAGTGTAAGGGAGACTTGCCAAAGGTCTTCTACTGAATTAGTGCTGGCTTACTGAACAGGCAGAGCCGAGATTCGAACCCTGGTCTCCTGTGTCAGAGGCAGAGCCCTTAACCATTACACCATCAGCCAACTGCACACCATCAGCCAACTGCAGGGACAATATGCTGCTGCTGCCACAATAGAGAGGGCTGCAGGGACAATATGCTGCTGCTGCTGGCACAATAGAGAGGGCTGCAGGGACAATATGCTGCTGCTGACAGAATAGAGAGGGATGCAGGGACAATATGCTGCTGCTGGCACAATAGAGAGGGCTGCAGGGACAATATGCTGCTGCTGGCACAATAGAGAGGGCTGCAGGGACAATATGCTGCTGCTGGCACAATAGAGAGGGCTGCAGGGACAATATGCTGCTGCTGTTACAATAGAGAGGGCTGCAGGGACAATATGCTGCTGCTGCCATAATAGAGAGGGCTGCAGGGACAATATGCTGCCGCTGCCACAATAGAGAGGGCTGCAGGGACAATATGCTGCTGCTGGCACAATAGAGAGGGCTGCAGGGACAATATGCTGCTGGCACAATAGAGAGGGCTGCAGGGACAATATGCTGCTGCTGGCACAATAGAGAGGGCTGCAGGGACAATATGCTGCTGCTGTCACAATAGAGAGGGCTGCAGGGACAATATGCTGCTGCTGCAACAATAGAGAGGGCTGCAGGGACAATATGCTGCCGCTGCCAAAATAGAGAGGGCTGCAGTGACAATATGCTGCTGGCACAATACAGAGGGCTGCAGGGACAATATGCTGCTGGCACAATAGAGAGGGGTGCAGGGACAATATGCTGCTGGCACAATAGAGAGGGCTGCAGGGACAATATGCTGCCGCTGGCACAATAGAGAGGGCTGCAGGGACAATATGCTGCTGCTGGCACAATAGAGAGGGATGCAGGGACAATATGGTGCTGCTGCCACAATAGAGAGGGCTGCAGGGACAATATGCTGCTGCTGGCACAATAGAGAGGGCTGCAGGGACAATATGCTGCTGCTGGCACAATAGAGGGGCTGCAGGGACAATATGCTGCTGCTGGCACAATAGAGAGGGCTGCAGGGACAATATGCTGCTGCTGGCACAATAAAGAGGGCTCTGCAGGGACAATATGCTGCTGCTGGCACAATAGAGAGGGCTGCAGGGACAATATGTTGCTGCTGGCACAATAGAGAGGGCTGCAGGGACAATATGCTGCTGCTGGCACAATAGAGAGGGCTGCAGGGATAATATGCTGCTGCTGCCACAATAAAGAGGGCTGCAGGGACAATATACTGCTGGCACAATAGAGAGGGCTGCAGGGACAATATGCTGCTGCTGCTGGCACAATAGAGAGGGCTGCAGGGACAATATGCTGCTGCTGGCACAATAGAGGGGCTGCAGGGACAATATGCTGCTGCTGGCACAATAGAGGGGGCTGCAGGGACAATATGCTGCTGCTGGCACAATAAAGAGGGCTGCAGGGACAATATGCTGCTGGCACAATAGAGAGGGCTGCAGGGACAATATGCTGCTGCTGGCACAATAGAGAGGGCTGCAGGGACAATATGCTGCTGCTGGCACAATAGAGGGGCTGCAGGGACAATATGCTGCGGCTTGCACAATAGAGGGGCTGCAGGGACAATATGCTGCTGCTGGCACAATAGAGAGGGCTGCAGGGACAATATGTTGCTGCTGGCACAATAGAGAGAGCTGCAGGGACAATATGCTGCCAATGCCACAATAGAGAGGGCTGCAGGGACAATATGCTGCCGATGCCACAATAGAGAGAGCTGCAGGGACAATATGCTGCCGCTGGCACAATAGAGAGGGCTGCAGGGACAATATGCTGCTGCTGCTGGCACAATAGAGAGGGCTGCAGGGACAATATGCTGCTGCTGGCACAATAGAGAGAGCTGCAGGGAAAATATGCTGCCGCTGGCGCAATAGAGAGGGCTGCAGGGACAATATGCTGCTGCTGGCACAATAGAGAGGGCTGCAGGGACAATATGCTGCCGCTGCCACAATAGAGAGGGCTTCAGGGACAATATGCTGCCGATGCCACAATAGAGAGGGCTGCAGGGACAATATGCTGCTGCTGACACAATAGAGAGGGCTGCAGGGACAATATGCTGCTGCTGGCACAATAGAGAGGGCTTCAGGGACAATATGCTGCCGATGCCACAATAGAGAGGGCTGCAGGGACAATATGCTGCTGGCACAATAGAGAGGGCTGCAGGGACAATATGCTGCCGCTGCCACAATAGAGAGGGCTTCAGGGACAATATGCTGCCGATTCCACAATAGAGAGGGCTGCAGGGACAATATGCTGCTGCTGACACAATAGAGAGGGCTGCAGGGACAATATGCTGCTGCTGGCACAATAGAGAGGGCTTCAGGGACAATATGCTGCCGATGCCACAATAGAGAGGGCTGCAGGGACAATATGCTGCTGGCACAATAGAGAGGGCTGCAGGGACAATATGCTGCTGCTGCCACAATAGAGAGGGCTGCAGGGACAATATGCTGCCGCTGCCACAATAGAGAGGGCTTCAGGGACAATATGCTGCCGATGCCACAATAGAGAGGGCTGCAGGGACAATATGCTGCTGCTGGCACAATAGAGAGGGCTGCAGGGACAATATGCTGCTGCTGGCACAATAGAGAGGGCTTCAGGGACAATATGCTGCCGATGTCACAATAGAGAGGGCTGCAGGGACAATATGCTGCTGCTGGCACAATAGAGAGGGCTGCAGGGACAATATGCTGCTGCTGCCACAATAAAGAGGGCTGCAGGGACAATATGCTGCTGCTGCCACAATAGAGAGGGCTGCAGGGACAATATGCTGCTGCTGCTGGCACAATAGAGAGGGCTGCAGGGACAATATGCTGCTGGCACAATAGAGAGGGTTGTAGGGACAATATGCTGCTGCTGGCACAATAGAGAGGGCTGCAGGGACAATATGCTGCTGCTGGCACAATAGAGAGGGCTGCAGGGACAATATGCTGCTGCTGTTACAATAGAGAGGGCTGCAGGGACAATATGCTGCTGCTGGCACAATAGAGAGGGCTGCAGGGACAATATGCTGCTGCTGTTACAATAGAGAGGGCTGCAGGGACAATATGCTGCTGCTGCCACAATAGAGAGGGCTGCAGGGCCAGGGACAATATGCTGCCGCTGCCACAATAGAGAGGGCTGCAGGGACAATATGCTGCTGCTGGCACAATAGAGAGGGCTGCAGGGACAATATGCTGCTTGCACAATAGAGAGGGCTGCAGGGACAATATGCTGCTGCTGGCACAATAGAGAGGGCTGCAGGGACAATATGCTGCTGCTGTCACAATAGAGAGGGTTGCAGGGACAATATGCTGCTGCTGCAACAATAGAGAGGGCTGCAGGGACAATATGCTGCCGCTGCCACAATAGAGAGGGCTGCAGGGACAATATGCTGCTGCTGGCACAATACAGAGGGCTGCAGTAACAATATGCTGCTGGCACAATAGAGAGGGGTGCAGGGACAATATGCTGCTGGCACAATAGAGAGGGCTGCAGGGACAATATGCTGCCGCTGGCACAATAGAGAGGGCTGCAGGAACAACATGCCACTGCTGGCACAATAGAGAGGGCTGCAGGGACAATATGCTGCTGCTGGCACAATAGAGAGGGATGCAGGGACAATATGGTGCTGCTGCCACAATAGAGAGGGCTGCAGGGACAATATGCTGCTGGCACAATAGAGAGGGCTGCAGGGACAATATGCTGCTGGCCAGGGGCGTAACTAGAAATCACTGGGCCCCCCTGCGAATATTTGGATGGGCCCCCCCCCCCCATAGGTGCCAAATAATCGTAATGGGGCAGCGTTTCACTGTAAATTAATTGTAAAGTGGGCAGCACCAGTCACCAGAAAATAGTAACGTGAGCAGCAGTCACCAGAAAATTGTAACGTGGGCAGCATTCACCAGACAATCGTAATGTGAGCAGCGTTCACCAGAATATCGTAATGTGGGACAGAAAATCGTAATGTGGGCAGAGTTCACCAGAAAATTGTAACATGGACAGCATTCACCAGACAATCGTAACGTGGGCAGTGTTCACCAGAAAATCGTAATGTGGGCCAGAAAATCGCAATGTGGGCAGCAGTCACCAGAAAATCGCCATGTGGGCAGCAGTCACCAGAAAATTGCAATGTGGGTATCAGTCACCAGAATATCGTAATGTGGGCAGCAGTCACCAGAAAATCCTAATGTGGGCAGCAGTCAGTCACCAGAATGTCGTAATGTGGGCAGCAGACACCAAAAAATCCTAATGTGGGCAGCAGTCACCAGAAAATCCTTATGTGGGCAGCAGTCACCAGAAAATCGCAATGTGGGCAGCAGTCACCAGAAAATCGCAATGTGGGCAGCAGTCACCAGAAAATCCTAATGTGGGCAGCATACACCAGAAAATCGTAATGTGGGCAGCAGACACCAGAAAATCGCAATGTGGGCAGCAGACACCTGAAAATCGCAATGTGGGCAGCAGACACCTGAAAATCGTAATGTGGGCAGCAGACACCTGAAAATCGTAATGAGGGCAGCAGACACCTGAAAATTGCAATGTGGGCAGCAGTGACCAGAAAATCGCAATGTGGGCAGCAGTGACCAGAAAATCGTAATGTGGGCAGCAGACACCTGAAAATCGCAATGTGGGCAGCAGACACCTGAAAATCGTAATGTGGGCAGCAGACACCTGAAAATCGTAATGTGGGCAGCAGACACCTGAAAATCGTAATGTGGGCAGCAGACACCTGAAAATCGTAATGTGGGCAGCAGACACCTGAAAATCGTAATGTGAGCAGCAGACACCTGAAAATCGTAATGTGGGCAGCAGTGATCAGAAAATCGCAATGTGGGCAGCAGACACCTGAAAATCGTAATGTGGGCAGCAGACACCAGAAAATCATAATGTGGGCAGCAGACACCAGAAAATCATAATGTGGGCAGCAGACACCAGAAAATCGCAATGTGGGCAGCAGGCACCAGAAAATCGCAATGTGGGCAGCAGTGACCAGAAAATCGCAATGTGGGCAGCAGTGACCAGAAAATCGTAATGTGGGCAGCAGACACCAGAAAATCATAATGTGGGCAGCAGACACCTGAAAATCACAATGTGGGCAGCAGTGACCAGAAAATCACAATGTGGGCAGCAGTGACCAGAAAATCGCAATGTGGGCAGCAGACACCAGAAAATCGTAATGTGGGCAGCAGACACCTGAAAATCGTAATGTGGGCAGCAGACACCTGAAAATCGTAATGTGGGCAGCAGACACCTGAAAATCGTAATGTGGGCAGCAGACACCTGAAAATCGTAATGTGGGCAGCAGTGATCAGAAAATCGCAATGTGGGCAGCAGACACCTGAAAATCGTAATGTGGGCAGCAGACACCAGAAAATCATAATGTGGGCAGCAGACACCAGAAAATCATAATGTGGGCAGCAGACACCAGAAAATCGCAATGTGGGCAGCAGGCACCAGAAAATCGCAATGTGGGCAGCAGTGACCAGAAAATCGCAATGTGGGCAGCAGTGACCAGAAAATCGTAATGTGGGCAGCAGACACCAGAAAATCATAATGTGGGCAGCAGACACCTGAAAATCACAATGTGGGCAGCAGACACCTGAAAATCGCAATGTGGGCAGCAGTCACATGAAAATCACAATGTGGGCAGCAGTGACCAGAAAATCACAATGTGGGCAGCAGACACTAGAAGAAAAATGCACCTGTGAAAAAAAACCAATTCACTTACCTGACAGAAGTCTTCTCCTCTCCCGGCATCTGGCTCGCAGCTCCCCGAGTCCTCCTGCAGCACATCTCCCGCGCTGACAGGCAGAGTGCAGGGCTACGGCAAGATGGCTGCCGAAGCCCTGTACTAGAGACACAAATAGTCTCCAGTGTAGGGCTTCTTCGGCGGCCATCTTGCCGTAGCCCTGCTCTGCCTGCCGGAGACTATGCAGGCTGCTGGAGCGGAGCTACGGGGAATGAACTGGCGCAGCGTCTATTAGACGCTGCGGCCAGTTGAGCACCTTGCTGGGGGGTCCAGAGCAGCGCTCCCCCCACGCACAGTGAGCGGGCCCCAGAGCAGCCCCGGGCGGCAGGGCCCCCCTGCGGCTGAGAGAGTCGCATCCCCGGTAGGTACGCCGGTGGTGACAGCCTTTCCTCCTCCGGGCCCCTGACTTGCTAGGGGCCCCCCTGCAACTGCAGGGGCTGCAGGGTCTATTCCTACGCCCCTGCTGCTGGCACAATAGAGAGGGCTGCAGGGACAATATGCTGCTGCTGCCACAATAAAGAGGGCTGCAGGGACAATATGCTGCTGCTGGCACAATAGAGAGGGCTGCAGGGACAATATGCTGCTGCTGCCACAATAAAGAGGGCTGCAGGGACAATCAATATGCTGCTGCTGTCACAATAGAGAGGGCTGCAGGGACAATATGCTGCTGCTGGCACAATAGAGAGGGCTGCAGGGACAATATGCTGCTGCTGCCACAATAAAGAGGGCTGCAGGGACAATCAATATGCTGCTGCTGTCACAATAGAGAGGGCTGCAGGGACAATATGCTGCTGCTGTCACAATAGAGAGGGCTGCAGGGACAATATGCTGCTGCTGGCACAATAGAGAGGGCTGCAGGGACAATATGCTGCCGCTGCCACAATAGAGAGGGCTTCAGGGACAATATGCTGCCGATGCCACAATAGAGAGGGCTGCAGGGACAATATGCTGCTGCTGGCACAATAGAGAGGGCTGCAGGGACAATATGCTGCTGCTGGCACAATAGAGAGGGCTTCAGGGACAATATGCTGCCGATGTCACAATAGAGAGGGCTGCAGGGACAATATGCTGCTGCTGGCACAATAGAGAGGGCTGCAGGGACAATATGCTGCTGCTGCCACAATAAAGAGGGCTGCAGGGACAATATGCTGCTGCTGCCACAATAGAGAGGGCTGCAGGGACAATATGCTGCTGCTGCTGGCACAATAGAGAGGGCTGCAGGGACAATATGCTGCTGCTGGCACAATAGAGAGGGCTGCAGGGACAATATGCTGCTGGCACAATAGAGAGGGTTGTAGGGACAATATGCTGCTGCTGGCACAATAGAGAGGGCTGCAGGGACAATATGCTGCTGCTGGCACAATAGAGAGGGCTGCAGGGACAATATGCTGCTGCTGTTACAATAGAGAGGGCTGCAGGGACAATATGCTGCTGCTGGCACAATAGAGAGGGCTGCAGGGACAATATGCTGCTGCTGTTACAATAGAGAGGGCTGCAGGGACAATATGCTGCTGCTGGCACAATAGAGAGGGCTGCAGGGACAATATGCTGCTGCTGTTACAATAGAGAGGGCTGCTGGGACAATATGCTGCTGCTGCCACAATAGAGAGGGCTGCAGGGCCAGGGACAATATGCTGCCGCTGCCACAATAGAGAGGGCTGCAGGGACAATATGCTGCTGCTGGCACAATAGAGAGGGCTGCAGGGACAATATGCTGCTTGCACAATAGAGAGGGCTGCAGGGACAATATGCTGCTGCTGGCACAATAGAGAGGGCTGCAGGGACAATATGCTGCTGCTGTCACAATAGAGAGGGTTGCAGGGACAATATGCTGCTGCTGCAACAATAGAGAGGGCTGCAGGGACAATATGCTGCCGCTGCCACAATAGAGAGGGCTGCAGGGACAATATGCTGCTGCTGGCACAATACAGAGGGCTGCAGTAACAATATGCTGCTGGCACAATAGAGAGGGGTGCAGGGACAATATGCTGCTGACACAATAGAGAGGGCTGCAGGGACAATATGCTGCCGCTGGCACAATAGAGAGGGCTGCAGGAACAACATGCCACTGCTGGCACAATAGAGAGGGCTGCAGGGACAATATGCTGCTGCTGGCACAATAGAGAGGGATGCAGGGACAATATGGTGCTGCTGCCACAATAGAGAGGGCTGCAGGGACAATATGCTGCTGGCACAATAGAGAGGGCTGCAGGGACAATATGCTGCTGGCCAGGGGCGTAACTAGAAATCACTGGGCCCCCCTGCGAATATTTGGATGGGCCCCCCCCCCCCCCCCATAGGTGCCAAATAATCGTAATGGGGCAGCGTTTCACTGTAAATTAATTGTAAAGTGGGCAGCACCAGTCACCAGAGAATAGTAACGTGAGCAGCAGTCACCAGAAAATTGTAACGTGGGCAGCATTCACCAGACAATCGTAATGTGAGCAGCGTTCACCAGAATATCGTAATGTGGGACAGAAAATCGTAATGTGGGCAGAGTTCACCAGAAAATTGTAACATGGACAGCATTCACCAGACAATCGTAACGTGGGCAGTGTTCACCAGAAAATCGTAATGTGGGCCAGAAAATCGCAATGTGGGCAGCAGTCACCAGAAAATCGCCATGTGGGCAGCAGTCATCAGAAAATTGCAATGTGGGTATCAGTCACCAGAATATCGTAATGTGGGCAGCAGTCACCAGAAAATCCTAATGTGGGCAGCAGTCAGTCACCAGAATGTCGTAATGTGGGCAGCAGACACCAGAAAATCCTAATGTGGGCAGCAGTCACCAGAAAATCCTTATGTGGGCAGCAGTCACCAGAAAATCGCAATGTGGGCAGCAGTCACCAGAAAATCGCAATGTGGGCAGCAGTCACCAGAAAATCCTAATGTGGGCAGCATACACCAGAAAATCGTAATGTGGGCAGCAGACACCAGAAAATCGCAATGTGGGCAGCAGACACCTGAAAATCGCAATGTGGGCAGCAGACACCTGAAAATCGTAATGTGGGCAGCAGACACCTGAAAATCGTAATGAGGGCAGCAGACACCTGAAAATTGCAATGTGGGCAGCAGTGACCAGAAAATCGCAATGTGGGCAGCAGTGACCAGAAAATCGTAATGTGGGCAGCAGACACCTGAAAATCGCAATGTGGGCAGCAGACACCTGAAAATCGTAATGTGGGCAGCAGACACCTGAAAATCGTAATGTGGGCAGCAGACAACTGAAAATCGTAATGTGGGCAGCAGACACCTGAAAATCGTAATGTGGGCAGCAGACACCTGAAAATCGTAATGTGAGCAGCAGACACCTGAAAATCGTAATGTGGGCAGCAGTGATCAGAAAATCGCAATGTGGGCAGCAGACACCTGAAAATCGTAATGTGGGCAGCAGACACCAGAAAATCATAATGTGGGCAGCAGACACCAGAAAATCATAATGTGGGCAGCAGACACCAGAAAATCGCAATGTGGGCAGCAGGCACCAGAAAATCGCAATGTGGGCAGCAGTGACCAGAAAATCGCAATGTGGGCAGCAGTGACCAGAAAATCGTAATGTGGGCAGCAGACACCAGAAAATCATAATGTGGGCAGCAGACACCTGAAAATCACAATGTGGGCAGCAGTGACCAGAAAATCACAATGTGGGCAGCAGTGACCAGAAAATCGCAATGTGGGCAGCAGACACCAGAAAATCGTAATGTGGGCAGCAGACACCTGAAAATCGTAATGTGGGCAGCAGACACCTGAAAATCGTAATGTGGGCAGCAGACACCTGAAAATCGTAATGTGGGCAGCAGACACCTGAAAATCGTAATGTGGGCAGCAGACACCTGAAAATCGTAATGTGGGCAGCAGTGATCAGAAAATCGCAATGTGGGCAGCAGACACCTGAAAATCGTAATGTGGGCAGCAGACACCAGAAAATCATAATGTGGGCAGCAGACACCAGAAAATCATAATGTGGGCAGCAGACACCAGAAAATCGCAATGTGGGCAGCAGGCACCAGAAAATCGCAATGTGGGCAGCAGTGACCAGAAAATCGCAATGTGGGCAGCAGTGACCAGAAAATCGTAATGTGGGCAGCAGACACCAGAAAATCATAATGTGGGCAGCAGACACCTGAAAATCACAATGTGGGCAGCAGACACCTGAAAATCGCAATGTGGGCAGCAGTCACATGAAAATCACAATGTGGGCAGCAGTGACCAGAAAATCACAATGTAGGCAGCAGACACTAGAAAAAAAATGCACCTGTGAAAAAAACCAATTCACTTACCTGAGGTCTTCTCCTCTCCCGGCATCTGGCTCGCAGCTCCCCGAGTCCTCCTGCAGCACATCTCCCGCGCTGACAGGCAGAGTGCAGGGCTACGGCAAGATGGCTGCCGAAGCCCTGTACTAGAGACACAAATAGTCTCCAGTGTAGGGCTTCTTCGGCGGCCATCTTGCCGTAGCCCTGCTCTGCCTGCCGGAGACTATGCAGGCTGCTGGAGCGGAGCTACGGGGAATGAACTGGCGCAGCGTCTATTAGACGCTGCGGCCAGTTGAGCACCTTGCTGGGGGGTCCAGAGCAGCGCTCCCCCCACGCACAGTGAGCGGGCCCCAGAGCAGCCCCGGGCGGCAGGGCCCCCCTGCGGCTGAGAGAGTCGCATCCCCGGTAGGTACGCCGGTGGTGACAGCCTTTCCTCCTCCGGGCCCCTGACTTGCTAGGGGCCCCCCTACAACTTCAGGGGCTGCAGGGTCTATTCCTACGCCCCTGCTGCTGGCACAATAGAGAGGGCTGCAGGGACAATATGCTGCTGCTGCCACAATAAAGAGGGCTGCAGGGACAATATGCTGCTGCTGGCACAATAGAGAGGGCTGCAGGGACAATATGCTGCTGCTGCCACAATAAAGAGGGCTGCAGGGACAATCAATATGCTGCTGCTGTCACAATAGAGAGGGCTGCAGGGACAATATGCTGCTGCTGGCACAATAGAGAGGGCTGCAGGGACAATATGCTGCTGCTGCCACAATAAAGAGGGCTGCAGGGACAATCAATATGCTGCTGCTGTCACAATAGAGAGGGCTGCAGGGACAATATGCTGCTGCTGTCACAATAGAGAGGGCTGCAGGGACAATATGCTGCTGCTGGCACAATAGAGAGGGCTGCAGGGACAATATGCTGCCGCTGCCACAATAGAGAGGGCTTCAGGGACAATATGCTGCCGATGCCACAATAGAGAGGGCTGCAGGGACAATATGCTGCTGCTGGCACAATAGAGAGGGCTGCAGGGACAATATGCTGCTGCTGGCACAATAGAGAGGGCTTCAGGGACAATATGCTGCCGATGTCACAATAGAGAGGGCTGCAGGGACAATATGCTGCTGCTGGCACAATAGAGAGGGCTGCAGGGACAATATGCTGCTGCTGCCACAATAAAGAGGGCTGCAGGGACAATATGCTGCTGCTGCCACAATAGAGAGGGCTGCAGGGACAATATGCTGCTGCTGCTGGCACAATAGAGAGGGCTGCAGGGACAATATGCTGCTGCTGGCACAATAGAGAGGGCTGCAGGGACAATATGCTGCTGGCACAATAGAGAGGGTTGTAGGGACAATATGCTGCTGCTGGCACAATAGAGAGGGCTGCAGGGACAATATGCTGCTGCTGGCACAATAGAGAGGGCTGCAGGGACAATATGCTGCTGCTGTTACAATAGAGAGGGCTGCAGGGACAATATGCTGCTGCTGCCACAATAGAGAGGGCTGCAGGGACAATATGCTGCCGCTGGCACAATAGAGAGGGCTGCAGGGACAATATGCTGCTGCTGGCACAATAGAGAGGGCTGCAGGGACAATATGCTGCTGCTGTCACAATAGAGAGGGTTGCAGGGACAATATGCTGCTGCTGCAACAATAGAGAGGGCTGCAGGGACAATATGCTGCCGCTGCCACAATAGAGAGGGCTGCAGGGACAATATGCTGCTGCTGGCACAATACAGAGGGCTGCAGTAACAATATACTGCTGGCACAATAGAGAGGGGTGCAGGGACAATATGCTGCTGGCACAATAGAGAGGGCTGCAGGGACAATATGCTGCCGCTGGCACAATAGAGAGGGCTGCAGGGACAACATGCCACTGCTGGCACAATAGAGAGGGCTGCAGGGACAATACGCTGCTGCTGGCATAATCGAGAGGGATGCACGGACAATATGGTGCTGCTCCTACAATAGAGAGGGCTGCAGGGACAATATGCTGCTGGCACAATAGAGAGGGCTGCAGGGACAATATGCTGCTGCTGGCACAATAGAGAGGGCTGCAGGGACAATATGCTGCTGGCACAATAGAGAGGGCTGCAGGGACAATATGCTGCTGCTGCCACAATAGAGAGGGCTGCAGGGACAATATGCTGCTGCTGGCACAATAGAGAGGGCTGCAGGGACAATCAATATGCTGCTGCTGTCACAATAGAGAGGGCTGCAGGGACAATATGCTGCTGCTGGCACAATAGAGAGGGCTGCAGGGACAATATGCTGCTGCTGCCACAATAAAGAGGGCTGCAGGGACAATCAATATGCTGCTGCTGTCACAATAGAGAGGGCTGCAGGGACAATATGCTGCTGCTGTCACAATAGAGAGGGCTGCAGGGACAATATGCTGCTGCTGGCACAATAGAGAGGGCTGCAGGGACAATATGCTGCTGCTGCCACAATAGAGAGGGCTTCAGTGACAATATGCTGCCGATGCCACAATAGAGAGGGCTGCAGGGACAATATGCTGCTGCTGGCACAATAGAGAGGGCTGCAGGGACAATATGCTGCTGCTGGCACAATAGAGAGGGCTTCAGGGACAATATGCTGCCGATGTCACAATAGAGAGGGCTGCAGGGACAATATGCTGCTGCTGGCACAATAGAGAGGGCTGCAGGGACAATATGCTGCTGCTGCCACAATAAAGAGGGCTGCAGGGACAATATGCTGCTGCTGCCACAATAGAGAGGGCTGCAGGGACAATATGCTGCTGCTGCTGGCACAATAGAGAGGGCTGCAGGGACAATATGCTGCTGCTGGCACAATAGAGAGGGCTGCAGGGACAATATGCTGCTGGAACAATAGTGAGGGTTGTAGGGACAATATGCTGCTGCTGGCACAATAGAGAGGGCTGCAGGGACAATATGCTGCTGCTGGCACAATAGAGAGGGCTGCAGGGACAATAGGAAGCAGCAGATTTGGGCGCATGAGACAAGTGGACAAAAAGGGCGCCCCATTCACTTCCATTATAAATATCGTTTAATGGGCGCTGAACGGGGAAAATAAGGCGCCGGAGATTTTTAAGGATTTATAACGGCGCCCGGAGATTTTTAAGGATTTATAACTATGTTTGTGATGATTTAAGTTTACAAAATGAGCCAGTGACGAATAACGTTTATGAAGATAATAAATCACTATTTCTAAAACATTTCTAACACATTATTATCCACCCAAAAAAATAATTTACATTTTTTTTCTTTACATTTTTTATTTATTAATGTCTGTAAAATATTATTATCCATAGGGGGTTTTAGGTTTAGGCACCAACAGGGGGGTCTTAGGTTTAGGCACCAACTGGGGGGTCTTAGGTTTAGGCACCAACAGAGGGGTCTTAGGTTTAGGCACCAACAGGGGGGTCTTAGGTTTAGGCACCAACAGGGGGGTCTTAGGTTTAGGCACCAACAGGGGGGTCTTAGGTTTAGGCACCAACAGGGGGGTCTTAGGTTTAGGCACCAACAGGGGGGTCTTAGGTTTAGGCACCAACAGGGGGTCTAGGGGTTAGGGATAGGTACAGGGAGGGTTTTTAATAAACGAAAATATAAGTTTCACTTTACAAACAGGGAAGATTAACGTTTTAAGAATTGCCGATCTCATACACATTATTTAGTGATTTATAAATTCTTAAAACACTATTTATAAACGAAATTCTACACAATAATTTCTATAAACGATATTTCCATTTATCGTTTATACCACGCGCCCTTTTTTCCCGACGCCCTTTTCGCACGTACGCGGGACAATATGCTGCTGCTGGCACAATAGAGAGGGCTGCAGGGACAATATGCTGCTGCTGTTACAATAGAGAGGGCTGCAGGGACAATATGCTGCTGCTGCCACAATAGAGAGGGCTGCAGGGACAATATGCTGCCGCTGCCACAATAGAGAGGGCTGCAGGGACAATATGCTGCTGCTGGCACAATAGAGAGGGCTGCAGGGACAATATGCTGCTGGCACAATAGAGAGGGCTGCAGGGACAATATGCTGCTGCTGGCACAATAGAGAGGGCTGCAGGGACAATATGCTGCTGCTGTCACAATAGAGAGGGGTGCAGGGACAATATGCTGCTGGCACAATAGAGAGGGCAGCAGGGACAATATGCTGCCGCTGGCACAATAGAGAGGGCTGCAGGGACAATATGCTGCCGCTGGCACAATAGAGAGGGCTGCAGGGACAACATGCCACTGCTGGCACAATAGAGAGGGCTGCAGGGACAATATGCTGCTGCTGGCACAATAGAGAGGGATGCAGGGACAATATGGTGCTGCTGCCACAATAGAGAGGGCTGCAGGGACAATATGCTGCTGGCACAATAGAGAGGGCTGCAGGGACAATATGCTGCTGCTGGCACAATAGAGAGGGCTGCAGGGACAATATGCTGCTGCTGCAACAATAGAGAGGGCTGCAGGGACAATATGCTGCCGCTGCCACAATAGAGAGGGCTGCAGGGACAATATGCTGCTGCTGGCACAATACAGAGGGCTGCAGTAACAATATGCTGCTGGCACAATAGAGAGGGGTGCAGGGACAATATGCTGCTGGCACAATAGAGAGGGCTGCAGGGACAATATGCTGCCGCTGGCACAATAGAGAGGGCTGCAGGGACAATATGCTGCCGCTGGCACAATAGAGAGGGCTGCAGGGACAACATGCCACTGCTGGCACAATAGAGAGGGCTGCAGGGACAATATGCTGCTGCTGGCACAATAGAGAGGGATGCAGGGACAATATGGTGCTGCTGCCACAATAGAGAGGGCTGCAGGGACAATATGCTGCTGGCACAATAGAGAGGGCTGCAGGGACAATATGCTGCTGCTGGCACAATAGAGAGGGCTGCAGGGACAATATGCTGCTGCTGTTACAATAGAGAGGGCTGCAGGGACAATATGCTGCTGCTGCCACAATAGAGAGGGCTGCAGGGACAATATGCTGCCGCTGCCACAATAGAGAGGGCTGCAGGGACAATATGCTGCTGCTGGCACAATAGAGAGGGCTGCAGGGACAATATGCTGCTGGCACAATAGAGAGGGCTGCAGGGACAATATGCTGCTGCTGGCACAATAGAGAGGGCTGCAGGGACAATATGCTGCTGCTGTCACAATAGAGAGGGTTGCAGGGACAATATGCTGCTGCTGCAACAATAGAGAGGGCTGCAGGGACAATATGCTGCCGCTGCCACAATAGAGAGGGCTGCAGGGACAATATGCTGCTGCTGGCACAATACAGAGGGCTGCAGTAACAATATGCTGCTGGCACAATAGAGAGGGGTGCAGGGACAATATGCTGCTGGCACAATAGAGAGGGCTGCAGGGACAATATGCTGCCGCTGGCACAATAGAGAGGGCTGCAGGGACAACATGCCACTGCTGGCACAATAGAGAGGGCTGCAGGGACAATATGCTGCTGCTGGCACAATAGAGAGGGATGCAGGGACAATATGGTGCTGCTGCCACAATAGAGAGGGCTGCAGGGACAACATGCCACTGCTGGCACAATAGAGAGGGCTGCAGGGACAATATGCTGCTGGCACAATAGAGAGGGCTGCAGGGACAATATGCTGCTGTTGCCACAATAGAGAGGGCTGCAGGGACAATATGCTGCTGCTGGCACAATAGAGAGGGCTGCAGGGACAATATGCTGCTGCTGCCACAATAAAGAGGGCTGCAGGGACAATCAATATGCTGCTGCTGTCACAATAGAGAGGGCTGCAGGGACAATATGCTGCTGCTGGCACAATAGAGAGGGCTGCAGGGACAATATGCTGCTGCTGCCACAATAAAGAGAGCTGCAGGGACAATATGCTGCTGCTGGCACAATAGAGAAGGCTCTGCAGGGACAATATGCTGCTGCTGGCACAATAGAGAGGGCTTCAGGGACAATATGTTGCTGCTGGAACAATAGAGAGGGCTGCAGGGACAATATGCTGCTGCTGGCACAATAGAGAGGGCTGCAGGGACAATATGCTGCTGCTGCCACAATAAAGAGGGCTGCAGGGACAATATGCTGCTGGCATAATAGAGAGGGCTGCAGGGACAATATGCTGCTGCTGCTGCTGCAACAATAGAGAGGGCTGCAGGGACAATATGCTGCTGCTGGCACAATAGAGGGGCTGCAGGGACAATATGCTGCTGCTGGCACAATAGAGGACAACGAGAATAAAGAGGCGCCCTGGTTAAGATAAAAGTGTCTAAAAACAGCTTAAAATGGAAAATAATATGAGGTGGCTTACCTCAATGACGAAACCCTTGTATATTACAAAAGATTTTAATTCAGCACAGGCAACGCGTTTCGCGGGTCTGAGCCCGCTTCATCAGGCCAATAAAAAGTGCCAAATGAGTAAATAGATACAGCATAGGGAGCCTCTCTATTCTCGTTGTGCTTAGTTTACCCCCACTCACGCTGTGTTTGAGGGGTGGTGACAGACCACAAGTGGGTTATCCCACAGTAGACAACTGTCCCTTTTTTTCAAGGAAAGCGACCATTTCCAGGTCCCGGCTGGGACTACCCCGAGTGGAGTCGGGTTTATGGTCTCCACCTGCTGCATACGGTCGGTTGCCCTTGCAACCCCCCTTTGTGAGTAGCATTTTTTATTTCCTCAATATCCATTTTCACATTGACATACTGCACTATTGGGCTCCCGTATTGTCTCCTATATTCTTTTCCACAGGGTGCTGAGACACCCCCACTCCATTGGGCACAATAGAGGGGCTGCAGGGACAATATGCTGCTGCTAGCACAATAGAGAGGGCTGCAGGGACAATATGCTGCTGCTGCTGGCACAATAGAGAGGGCTGCAGGGACAATATGCTGCTGCTGCTGGCACAATAGAGAGGGCTGCAGGGACAATATGCTGCTGCTGGCACAATAGAGAGAGCTGCAGGGACAATATGCTGCCGCTGGCACAATAGAGAGGGCTGCAGGGACAATATGCTGCTGCTGCTGGCACAATAGAGAGGGCTGCAGGGACAATATGCTGCTGCTGCTGGCACAATAGAGAGGGCTGCAGGGACAATATGCTGCTGCTGGCACAATAGAGAGAGCTGCAGGGACAATATGCTGCCGCTGGCGCAATAGAGAGGGCTGCAGGGACAATATGCTGCTGCTGCTGGCACAATAGAGAGGGCTGCAGAACCAATATGCTGCCGCTGGCACAATAGAGAGGGCTGCAGGGACAATATGCTGCTGGCACAATAGAGAGGGCTACAGGGACAATATGTTGCTGCTGGCACAATAGAGAGGGTTAAAGCCAGAGGCAAATCTAGAGGGATGCAGGCATGGCTGCCCCCTCATCCCTCATGCCCCACTACCATGCTGGGGGATGTTTTTCTTGCATTTGTACCTTCTCTTATGCTGAAGGAGATCTGTCACTACCTATACTGGGGGGGCTACTTATACTGGGAGACATACTGGGGGGGGGGGTACTTATACTGGGAGACATGTCTCTCTACATATATTGACAGTGGGCTACTAATTATATGGGGGGGGGGGGCACCTGTCACAACCTATATTGGGGGGTTACTAATACTGGGGGGGGGGACACCTCTCACTACCAATACTGGAATAGGTACTGTAAGACGCTTTATCTGCTAGCACCAGGCACTCCGTTGAGTGGAATACACCAGATTTATTCGTGACCTAGCAGTGGCCACTGTAGAAAAGAGTCAATCAAGTACACTTCAATGTCAAAATACACTTTCCTTGCACATCGAAGGTCAAATAACAACATCTTCTGGTCTTCACTGCCGGTGCACCGGTAAAAGCTGCAGAAGGAAACGGTTAGTTACACATAAATTATAGTCAGCTACAATAGGTCTTCTTGTACAACACTCAACCACTTTACAGCATATACAATTCACACAGTACCGATGTTGGGCGTGGGCTGGGGAAATGGGCTGGTGTACTGAGCAATTCAGGCCAATACCTAATCAGTTCTCAGTCCCTTGCCACCAAGTCCCATCTATATTGCTCAGCAAAACCTTGGGGGGAAACTCGTGACAGTTTGCAATATGGTACTGAATAGATGACAGTTCATTGGTTGGTCCAATCAGGACATTCACCTTGCTCCAAGATTTTGTAGACTCTTTAAAGAGACTCTGTAACAATTTTTTCAGCCTTAGTTCTTCTATCCTATAAGTTCCTATGCCTGTTCTAATCTGCTCTGGCTTACTGCAGTCTTTCCTAACTGCACTGTCTCTGTAATAAATCAATGTATCTTTCCTCTGTCCTGTTTGTCGGGCTAAAGCTTGATTGTGTGGAATGTGCAGGGCTGCTTGTGATTGGTAGAAGCGATACACACCCTCTGCAGGCCCCCTGCATACTATGAATGACTCACACACTATGCTTAGCTGAGCCTATTAGAAGCTGGTTAGTTTGTTTGTAAACACTGCCTAAAACTGTTAATTACAAGCCAGGATTGCAGCAGAGAGTGGCAGAAACAGCACAGAGGGGCACAGGAGAAAATAAGGAATAGAATGGTATGCTTTTTATTGTAAGAATATTAGAGTACAGATTCTCTTTAAGGTTGTATTTGTAGCACTGAATACACTCTACCCTAAATACCTTCCCTCTGAATTGGGCTCCCCAAAACAACAGACAAAATAAAAGATAAAGCAAATAATCAAAAAGGGTTAAGGCAATAAAAAGATAAACAAAATAAAATATAAAGTGGCCGATGCACCCCTCTATACCATCAACACCTCCCCACTACAATAGGACTTTGATGTTAAAGCTGAATAAACTCTGAATTAGAGTTGATGCAAAATGTGTAATCCAAGTGCGTTAACTCTGTAGCTTGATCAGGTATCACCTGGTTGCTCCTGCAGCACACTTTAAATATCACAAGATGCAATGTGACTCCTCCTCCACTCTCCCACTGTAGTGCTGACAAGTTCACTTTAAATATCAAACTTGTTAATTCTGCAGAACACATCAACTGAAGAATTTACTTAACTCCTGACTTGAAACGGACTTGACAGGAACAATGTCTCTTGATACACCAGACCCTAATGCTGGCGGGGGCTGAATCAGCTATGCGGGTACTCTAGGGAGGCTCACAAATGTCTATCAGCAGCAGCTAGGCCTGAACATGCAATGTACTTCTTATCATCAGCAGTAGCTTCTATTAGCACAATGTCACTGTGTGTGGAAGGCTCTCTCACACTAACAGTCTCTAGTAACAGAACATTAAAACACACTATGTGGCTTGAGGTTGGCCCGCCGGCCTGTACTCATCTGTCTGTGGCCTCTGGTATTCGGTCATTGTCCAACCTGCTGCCGCTGTCCTTATTGCTCTGCACTGGTCTCTCCTATGGCCGCCGGGTCCCCTCCTACTGTCCGAGCGACTGCTACGCATAGTCCCCAACCGCCCCGTTTTCGTCGGGACTGACCCGATTTGGGAGGGCTCTCCCGCTATCCCGCTATGACCCCCCCAGAGTCCCGGCTGGCTGGGGGGTCAGATGCAGGAGCGGACTCATTATTGGTGCAGGAAGGGAGGCAGCCAGTGAAAGGGAGCTGGTGGCAAAGCAGGGGAGAAGGGGGGAAGTCTCCCCCCCCTTCCCTCACCTTGGGACTCCCTTTCCTGGCTCTCCCTGCCGGATTATGCGACTCCTCCGATGGCGCAGCGGCTGACAGCGGGCGGGGAGGACTTACCGCTGTTACGCAGCCGCCGGTGAGAGCTGTGATCTGTGCACCGCAAGTCTGGTCTACTCAAGACCAGACTAGCGGCGCACAGATCACTGCTCCCTCTGCCGGCATCTGTGTAACAGCGGTAAGTCCACTCCGCCCACTGTCAGCCGCTGCGCCAGGAGGAGACACATTAATCCGGAAGGGAGAGCCAGGAAAGGGAGCCCCAAGGTGAGGTAAGGGGGGGGGGGGGGGAGAGAGACTTCCCCCCTTCTCCGCCACTTTGCCTCCAGCTCCCTTTCACTGGCTGCCTCCCTTCCTGGGGGCACCTATACACCTGGCTACATATACTGGGGGCACCTATACACCTGGCTACATATACTGGGGGCATCTATACACCTGGCTACATATACTGGGGGCACCTATACACCTGGCTACATATACTGGGGGCACCTATAAACCTGGCTACATATACTGGGGGCACCTATACACCTGTATGCACAAAAGGATCCGCAGACCAAGTACTGGTAGAAAACGCTGATGTTCTTTATTCAAAAATTCCACATGACAATAGCAATAAAACCACAAGGTTCAACTGACGCGTGTCGGGCTTACAATCTGCCCTTAGTCATTAGGGCAGATTGTAAGCCCGACACGCGTCAGTTGAACCTTGTGGTTTTATTGCTATTGTCATGTGGAATTTTTGAATAAAGAACATCAGCGTTGTCTACCAGTACTTGGTCTGCGGATCCTTTTGTGCATATCTGTGGACTGGCTTGGCTTTCCTGATCCTGCACCTACCGGTTGGAACTGAGGGGGTAGAGCGTTTTGAACTTTTCTATCACCTATACACCTGGCTATATACTGGGGGCACCTATACACCTGGCTACATATACTGGGCACATATACACCTGGCTACATATACTGGGGACATATACCTCTGGCTACATATACTGGGCACATATACCCCTGGCTACATATACTGGGGACACCTATACAGCTGGCTACATATACTGGGGACACCTATACAGCTGGCTACATATACTGGGGGCACCTATACACCTGGCTACATATACTGGGGAGACCTATACACCTGGCTATACTGGGGAGACCTATACACCTGGCTGCATATACTGGGGAGATACTTTAAATTGATATATAACTAATTTTAAAATGTTAATATGAAGGAAAATGAACCAGGATAGAAAGGACCAGTGTGGTTTGAATTATAAAACCACATATTTTTCTTAGGAAATCTTTATGGTATGCGTGACTAGGGGTGTGATGGGGGCGTGATCAGGGGTGTGGCAGGTGCATGGCTTAAGTGTCCCTCTTTCTCATCGCAAAATGTTGGGAGGTATGTGCTACGGCCTCTCTGTGTCACCTCCTTCCCGCTCCGCACCACCTGGCACAAGTCCTTCTTCTCTCACTCTCTGGCGTGCTCTCTCAGTCTCATCCTCTTTTCCTCCGGCTACACCCTGTTCTCCCCGCCCCCTGAGCCTGCGCAGTAACTCTCTGAGTGGTCGCGTGGGGCTTCTTGAAAGTTCCAGCAAATTCCCCTAATTTGCATATTGGATTGCTGGCGACAGTCTATGCACCTTTTAGTTCCACAGGCTTAAAACCTCAGTGCTGCCATTTTGTGGCTGTTTTACAGAAACCACACGTTTCTACAGCAATCTTCTGAGATCACTCCCTCCAGAGTCACAGTACCGTCCCCAGTCTGTGCTGCAAGAAAACACCTAAAAGACAAAGAAAAAGCATATGGTGTAGCCTGTTTAAACACTAATATATCACCCTGAAGTGACAGGCATTCATCAATGGACAAGGTGTGACAACACAGAAGGGGTGTCACACAGTCCGGAGGTATAGGAGACGCGAGGCGCTGGAATCCTGCCTGACCAGAGGGATGGTGACATACATGCTGTGTTTTATTTTTTAACATGTACGGGCATTACTTGCTTTTAATCTAAGTATTAAAGTTGGTTTTACACATAGTCCGCTCTTCTAAGTTTGTTTACAGATATTTCCATGTGGAAGTGCCCTGGTGGCAGACTCTAAACGCTGGTTTAAAGTGTGGATTTGGTGAGCAGGGACATAAAGGGGGGGGGAGCGCCTGAGCCCGCAGGTGGTGGACCCCTTCTGTGTTGTCACACCTTGTCTGTTGATGAATGCCTGTCACTTCAGGGTGATATAATAGTGTTTAAACAGGCTACACCATATGCTTTTCCCTTGTCTTTTAAGGTGTTTTCTTGCAGCACAGACTGGGGACGGTACTGTGACTCTGGAGGGAGTGATCGCACTGCTGTAGAAATGTGTGGACTTTGTACAGATTGGTAATCTGAAAGTAGAGCGATCCACTATGTAAGGACTTTGCTTTTGCTTTTATATGCATGTGGGTGTAACCTTAGTGAAGTGTAAGCGCAGCACTACATACTAGATATTGGGTTTTACAGAAAGCAAATCTGAAATTATATTTTGTAGCCTTCTTTTGGGGGTTACAACTTCCCCCGGACTTTAAAGTGATCTAAGCAGCTCCTGGCTTCAAATAGCTGAAAGGGCTGCCATGTTTCAGGAGTTCAAAAACCCCTGCTGCTTTTACACTGTCTTATCCAGGATAGGCGTGAAATTCTTCAAGTGCTTCTTATGTTTTCTGTTTGAAGTACAATGGGGAAGGCTCAGGGTTTGTTTGTGGTCAATTAAGTCTAATGAGGTGATTTCTTATCAGCCTTCCATCATCTGTTGCTCTCCGTCCGCAGGTCCTTTCACGGACCGCAAGAAGTGTGTATTTTAACTCTTAAATGTAAAAAGATGAGGTAAAATAAAAAGGTTTTTTTAATAATAAACCACATTTTTAGAATGCATTTTTAATTTGCTATAGAGCTGCACTGGGGGTTAAAAATGATGCTCGGTTCACTTTAAGGATTGTCGTCCCCGACAATCTCTCAGTACAGTATACTTTTCAAAATTCACATTTT
Source organism: Hyperolius riggenbachi (assembly GCF_040937935.1). Taxonomy (NCBI): domain Eukaryota; kingdom Metazoa; phylum Chordata; class Amphibia; order Anura; family Hyperoliidae; genus Hyperolius; species Hyperolius riggenbachi. Next base: position 70,703,418 of record NC_090648.1, read on the forward strand.
TACATAGCAATCAGATACCTATCATGAGATTTCCCTGGACTGATTCTTTCAAATTGTCGGATCAACTCCGTAGGATTGATACTCATCAGGTCAGTGTCTGTGAATTCCCCTGTAGCCAGTAGTTCACGTTTCATTCCTCTCAAGTAGGACTCGGTACCGCTTGGAATGCCCACTTCTGGGAATCACTTCAGACTCTTCTATCCTCTGTACAACTTCACTCTCAGGACAGCTTTGAACTCACTCGGTCTCCTGACGATTCTCTGCCTGGTTCCGGGGAGTCCCCTCTCTTGGCAAATCTTCAACTGGCTCAGGCCTGACTCTGCTTCGCCTGACTCTTTGTGGTTTGGCTGGCAGGAACCAGTAATCTGGCCAGTCTCTCTTGCTATGTTCCACCCACTGCTCTCATGTCCAGGTAAGTCGCTCTTCTGGCACTTCTTCAGGTTCTGGCAAGTTTTTGTCACTGGTAGGAGGAGGTTGGGCAGCTGGGAAGTCATTCACAGCTCCCAGTAGTTTTTCGGATTTCACTGGACTTTCTGTCTTTTCAGATTTCTGACCACACAAAGAATCTCGAACACAGTTTCCCTTGACTCGTGCAGAAGTCAGGTAACTCTTGTGGCTTGTTTCAGGGGGGTAACCAAGTCTAATCACATTGGAGGCCCCTGGGCCTTTCCTTCCTCCCACAAGGTCAAACTCAACCATCTCTCCATTCTTTAGATGGCGAAACTTTTCTCAACAGTGTCTCTGCTTGATAGCTGTCCAGTGTACAAACACATCTCTCTCCAAACCATCTCTGGATATGAATCCATATCCTCTTCGGCAATTGAACCAACTTACTCTTCCTCTCTCTCTAGGGAACAGGGCTTTTCGTTCTCCTCCTAAAGGATCGAGTTTCATAGTGCTTGGAAACTTCTTGTAACCTCGCCCTGTTAGCCATCTCATCTGGGTGTCTTTAAGGGTCTTCACACATCCTGTAGATTGACCCTCCACCACAGGATTCTTCAGTTTAAATACGGCCTCCCTTGGAACTGTGCGGGGCCCCTACAATTTTGCGCTATATGACCAGCTGATGCTGATCTCCACACCGCCAACAAGTAAACGGGTGCTCTTTCCCGACACCACATCCAGCAGGAGCTTCTCTCCGCTCCACCACTTGTCTCTCCACTTTCAACTTCCGGACTTTTTCTGTCAATACTGTAACTGCTTCAGTCAGAGCTTCAACAGCACTTCGAGATGGTTCTGCAACTGCTTCATTTTCATTTACTTCCGGTACTCTTAAGTTTCTTTGAAATGACTGTGTTTGTGTAGTCTCTTCTTCCTGCTGATACTTTACTAAAATACTCTGCAACTTCTGAAGATTGATCTTTTTCAGGGTCGTTTCTAGGTTCCTGGGAGATCCGGAGCACCCCTGGGCACCAAGAGGGAACAAGTGTGCAGCGTGCGTAGTGCGCCGTGGTGAAAAATGGGCGTGGCCGTTCCATGTAAAGTGGGCGTGGTCATAGGTGGGGCCAAATGTACATGATCATAGCAGCGGCGTAACTTAAATATATTCAATAGGCAGTATTTCACATATATAAGCCCCTCACCTGGCTTCTGTCTTGCCTTCGGTTGGCTGGCCTGTGCGCTGTACTCGGCTGGCGGTTATGCTGTGCTGGCCTGGCTGGTGGTGATGCTGTGCTGGCCTGGCTGGTGGTGATGCTGTGCTGGCCTGGCTGGCGGTTATGCTGTGCTGGCCTGGCTGGTGGTGATGCTGTGCTGGCCTGGCTGGTGGTGATGCTGTGCTGGCCTGGCTGACGGTGATGCTGTGCCGGCCTGGCTGGTGGTGATGTTGAGCCGGCCTGGCTTTGCTAGGTGACTTGCTGGGGCTTTGCTGGGCTGGGCAATTTGCTGAGGGCTTTGCTGGGCTGGGGGCTTTACTAGGCTTTGCTTGGCTGTATGCTTTGCTGAGCTGGGACCAGGAGGCTTTGCTAGGCTGGGGGGTTTGCTTTGCTGAGGGCTCTGCTTTGCTGGGCTGGGGCCCTGGGGCTTTGCTTGGCTGTAGATAGGTAGGTGCCTCCAGTATAGGTTTGATAGGTATGTTCCTCTAGTATAGGTTAGATAGGTAGCTTCCCCCAGTATAGATTAGATAGGTAGCTTCCCCCAGTATAGATAGGCAGCTTCCCCCAGTAAGGATTAGATTGGCAGCTTCCCCCAGTGTATATTAGATAGGCAGCTTCCCCCAGTGTAGATTAGATAGGCAGCTTCCCCCAGTATAGATTAGATAGGCAGCTTCCCCCAGTATAGATTAGATAGGCAGCTTCCCCCAGTATAGATTAGATAGGCAGCTTCCCACTGTATAGATCAGATAGGTAGCTTCCCCCAGTATTGGTTATATAGGCAGCTGTCCCCAGTATAGATTAGATATGCAGCTTCCCACAGGGTAGGTTGGATAGGTAGCTTCCCCTAGTGTAGGAGGGGGCACTGGGCGGAGCGGCGGGGGGAGCGGGCAGTTAAAAACTCACCTTTCTTCATATCAATGTAGGCACAGCTTCCATGTGCTTCCTCCTTCGCGTTCTTCGCATTGGTACCAGCACCCCCCTGTGCGTCATCGGACGCCGGTGGGAGGAAGTTGGAAGCACATGGAAGCTGTGTCTGCGTCGATCTGAAGGAAAGTTAGTTTTTTAACTGCCTGCTCCCCCCCGCCGCTCCGCCCAGTGCCCCCTCCTGCCACTCAATCGATCCGGGGCACCATGGCAACAAGTTCCAGGGTGGTGCCCCGGATCAAAGGCCCTAGCGACGCCACTGATCTCTTTCGATCTTCAATGTTAAATGTTGTCTCAGGGTCTCATTCTTCAATCCCAACAAGAACTGGTTGATCAGCTAGGAATCTGCATCTATGTTAGAAACTTCTTCTCCTTCTTTCTGTATCAACACTCCCATCAAAGCCTTCAGTGCATTAGCATATTGGGGTATGGTCTCGTTCTGTCTCTGGGTACGGTCCAGAAATCGCTTTCACATCACATGCAGGTCAGCTGGATCTCCATATATCTCCTCCAATACTCCAATGATCACTTTCAAAGAGGCTGGCTCAGGCAAGTCAGAAGCCACAATGGTCTTTTGGCATCTCCCTCTAAGGCCAGGATAGCAATTTCTCTTTGAACATCAAGGGGTAATTTATAAGCTTTAACTGCACTCCGGATTCTGCATAGGCATCAGCCTATGAGAGGACGGGGCTCCCCGGCCAATTAGAGGCCGGGGATTGCCGATCTCATACAGTGCTGCCGGGGACCGCAGCGCTGTACACATGTAAACAAAGGGGATTTCTTTCCCCTTTCGTTTACAAACAGCCTGCTAACCATGATCGGCGGCTAGCAGGCTAATCAGACGTGGCAGGGAACAATCGCGCATGCACACGGCCATTCCCTGTGAAACTGCAGCCCCAGGACTTGACGCCAATCAGCGTTAGGCGGTCCTGGGGCTGCTGCCGTGGTCACGCCCATTGGCGTGAGGCGGTCTTTAAGTAGTTAAATATCAAACTCTTGTTAATTCTACAGAACTCTTCAACTGAAGAACTTACTTAACTCCGGACTTGAAACGGACTTGACAGTAACAATGTCTCTTGATACACCAGACCCTAATGCTGGTGGGGGCTGAATCAGCTATGCGGGTACTCTAGGGAGGCTCACAAATGTCTTTCAGCAGCAGCTAGGCCTGAACATGCAATGTACTTCTTATCATCAGCAGTAGCTTCTCTTAGCACAATGTCACTGTGTGTGTGAAACACGCTATGTGGCTTGAGGTTGGCCCACAGACCTGTACTCATCTGTCTGTGGCCTCTGGTATGGCTCGGGTGTTGGCAGGGTCTGCCTCCTCCAGCCTCCAGTCATTGTCCAACCTGCTGCCGCTGTCCTTACTGTTCTGCACTGGTCACTCTATTGCCGCCGGGTCCCCTCTTACTGTCCGGGCGACTGCTACGGCCTCTCTATGTCACCTCCTTCCCACTCTGCACCACCTGCTCCTGGCACAAGTCCTTCTTCTCTCACTCTCTGGCGCGCTCTCCCAGTCTCAGCCTGTTTCCCTCCGGCTACACCCTGTTCTCCCCGCCCCCTGAGCCTGCGCAGTAACTCTCTGACTGGCCACGCGGGGCTTCTGGAAAGTTCCAGCAAATTCCTCTAATTTGCATATTGGATTGCTGGCAACAGTCTATGCGACCTTTTAGTTCCACAGGCTTAAAACCTCAGTGCTGCCATCTTGCGGCCATTTTACAAAAAGCAAATCTGCAATGATATTTTGTAACCTTCTTTTGGGGGTTACAGTTCTTATACTGAGGGACACCTCTCATTACCTATACTGGGGATCTATATATACTGGGGGGAACCCTCTCATCACTTATACTAAAGAAGGCTACTTGTGCTGGGGAGACACCTCTAACTACATACTGGGAGGGCATCCTAAGCTGGGGGCTCTCTATACTGGGTTAACTACCTCTGGCTACCAATACTAGGGTGCTAGCTCTGGTTACTTATACTGTGGTGAGTAATTGTACTGGGGGGAATCGTAACATTGAAAACATTGAATAACCACTGGAACTCACCGACCAATGAAGCAATGGTACCTCAGTGAAGAGGGAGCACAGGACTGGAAAATTGTATCAATGTGAAAAACATATGATACCAGGCCCTGCTTCAAAAACATCTTACGCTTTATTTCAAAAATACAAATAACACTGTGGACTTAACATTGGGAATTGTTAAAAACAACAGCGACCACTCATAGCTGAAATAACCTATACCAGCAGTGATCTGCAAACTTGTCTCTCCAGCTGTTAAGGAACTACAAGTTCCACAATGCATTCGCCTTTATGAATCATGACTGTGGCTGTCAGACTCCTGTAATGCATTGTGGGACTTGTAGTTCCTTAACAGCTGGAGAGCCAAGTTTTCAGATCATTGACCTATACAGCCGGCACAGCACCCATTCACACATGCTCAAAAAGCAGTCACACACTGCTGCAGGCCCTATAACACAGTATGAAGTTAAACTTGCAAGAAGTAACGTGCATGCAGTTAGTGCTTTTTAGCTTCTACTTTTTGTGCAATTCAGCTGCTGTTGTGCACAGAAAGCTGCCATAGCAGAATGCAGTCCCCCAGCCAGGTGGCAAATTGAGTGAAGCAAGGCACATTTACAGTGAAACAAGCAGCAAGGCTGAGCTTGTGACCATTATATGCGTGAGCCTGAGTCTGTTGTTATGCCACATCCAACAGCAAATAGTTAAAGGACACACAAGGTGAAAATAAACAAATGAAATAAACTATTGTATCTATCCTCCTTCCCCTAAAAATGACTTTTTGAGATATTCCACAGTTTTATTTTATATTTAAATCTACTTTTTGTTTTTACTGTTTTGTTATTTTTCCTCAATGACACATTCATTAAAGAATACCAGAGCTAAAATCTATGAACTAATCAACCTTTTTATCTCTTTCCTGCTCTCAGAAGCCATCCTCTGCTAGGAAAGTGTTTTATAGTTGTAATTTCTTATCAGTGAGGGTCACACTGTAGTCTGACCCAGTCCTGACTCTTACATACCTGATGTTTAACTCTTTCAGGCAGTGAAAGGAAAAAAGGAACACAGCCTAGTTATATGTGTGCTAAGCACTGTACATACCCATGTCTATCTCATCATGTCACATGTCACCTCGGGTATCCTTTAAGCAACACATTGGGCTTTGTAAGAAGCTTTGTAAGAAGCAGTCACAGTATATCACTTTGCCTCACTGAGGCTCTCACCACTCAGAGGTTCTGAAGTATGTTTTCAACTTGATCACAGGGTCCATAAAAGCAGCGTCTGCAACAACAAGTTTGCCAGCTAATAAAGAGCATGTGCGCACATGTAGCTCTATTTTCAGGGTTCCATCCATGTATCTCCCAAACCACATAGCCAATCAGCTGCCGCACACCGACATTAATCAAGGCTAAAGCTCAACACACACCATACAATCTAGGTTGTACAGATTTACCAAATCTTTGTAGTATAAGGGCCAGCAGATTGAAAATACCTTGAATGATTGATTGGATAAGCTCTTATACTACATGAAAGTGGTAAGATTGAACAACCAAGATTGTATGGTGTGTGTTGAGCCTAAGGGCTCTTGGGACAGCGGCAGTCCGTTGCTGTAGTTAGGAGCGGTGACCGCACGCCTCACCATGCTTATCGGCTTTCATCATGTGATAAACAGGCGATGGTTTCATAAGGGTTGCCAAACATCAGGCAACTTGGCAGTCGATCGACCATCCAATTCTATTATTATAATCGAATTGGCTGAAAATCGGTGCCGCTAAGTGCATGCCCGACGACAAAGCGACCAATTTCCGGACGGAAATCGGTCACATGGTCGATCGCGCATGCTGCAAGATGTCAGGCCAAAGTTGGTTGGTCAGGTACGCAGCAGTACAGTGGCCGATTTTGGAACAAGCAACGAAACGAGGAAACCCCTGCTGCGGTGTCAGCCTCCATGCAGTTTCCGTTCACCTCGCTGGGTTCTGCATACACTCATACATGACAGTGGTGCATAGCGCCCTGACGTCAGGCGCTATGTGCCGCTAGCGTGTATGCGTATATGCGGCTGTTGCCCGGCATGGGCGGTCACCGCATGGAGGCTGCTACAGGACAGGTAATATATATATGCACACAAAAGGGGCACATTTATACATAGAGATGGCTCAAACCTCAGATTTTCGGTTCACAAACCTCGAACTCGAACGTCCGAAAAAGTTTGTGAACCTTCAAACTTTTCGAACCGCAAAAGACTTCAATGGGCAGGCGAACTTGAAAAAGTACAAACACTGTTTCTGGCCACAAAAGTGATGGAAAAAATGTTTCATAGGATCTAACACCTGGAGGGGGGCATGGCAGAGTGGGATACATGCTAAAAGTCCTGGAGAAAATTACGGATTTGACGCACAGCAGCGTTATAATCCCTAAAGGGCAGAAATCACATTGCATTGCTAAAGTGTAGGCCCAAGGTGCTTGAAAATATCTTGTGTGTGTATACATAGATCAGCAGTTAGTGTAAGTAATGTACTGCTTCACACTGACAGACCAAACTCACTGTGTAACGCACCACAAACAGCTGTTTGTGTAGTGATGGCCATGCTGGACTGGTGCGCACGGCAAGAGTGCAGGCGATGGCGGTTTTCAAGCCCATATGGTCGGGTTGGGGTAACTCAATGACAGAACAACAGTGACTGTCCAGCTGATTGAATTTGGTCTGTCTATAATGAAGCAACAACCTTATTATCTTGGGAGTGCCCCCCCCCCCACACACACACTCATATAGGTCATTGCTTCATTGTGATACGCAAGCCCCTTCACCGCAGCAAGGTAACGATCATGAAGGGGAATTGACACATGTATATGCATTTTGTTGTTGCAGCCACAGTGCAGCCAGAACAATTAGGCATGTACACGCACCAGAAAAAATTATTATTGTGTTTGGTAGCAGCCGCTGCTAGCAGCAGCGGCCATAAAAATTCAGGAACCCACCTTGAGTCCTGGACCCTGTTGGTGGTGATGGAGAAGGCAGTCAAGTGGCCTGCAGGCAGAGATGCTGTGTGGGGACTGACTTCTGCTATAATGACTACTGCTATAATACAATTGTGCAGTCACACTGGTGCAGGCAAAAAGGTATGCACTGACTGGTGGTGGTATTGTATAATACAAAGTGCAGTCACACAGAGGCAGTGAAAGATATGCACTGAATGCGCTGGACCTGGCACAGTACAGCAATTATCAAGGGCCAGCTGCAACAGACAGGGCTGTATATGCAGTTTCAGTGGCACACACACACAAAAAAAACACATCTCAAGAACATTAGCTCTCAAAAGAGCGGTTTAGGGGGGCCTTTCATCAACAAATATCAGCAAGGAGCAAGCTAACAGACCTCTTAACTATCGCTTACCCTATCTCTCCAATGTCTCTCCCTTCTCTCACTAATACATCAGCACACAGAGTGAGAACATGGCCGACGCTGCTGCCTTTTATTAGGGGGGCTCCAGGAGGGAGTGCAGCCTGATTGGCTGCCATGTGTCTATTGACTGTGATGTAGAGGGTCAAAGTTTAGCCCAATGATGTAGTATAGGGGGCAGGTCGAACTCGCTAAGTGTTCGCGGTTTACCGCGAACTCGAACCAGCTAAGTTCGCGTGAACAGGTTCTCCGGTGAACTGTTCGGGCCATCTCTATTTATATATTGGGGGGGGGCAGTGACGGTGCAGACACGGCAGGCTCAGACAATTCCCTGAAGATTTCATGCCGAAATCGGACAGCAATTGGGCTGTAGTAGACCTTAGAAGTGTGCTGTCCAACTTCGCGGGCATGGAGGGTCGGTTTTTTTTTCCAGACCACATGGTGGAGGGCCTGCTGACCACAATATGCAATCAGATTCGCATAAGATTTCCCCACAAAATGCAATGAGATTGGAAACAGATTTCCCCACAAATGGAATCAGATTGGCAGCACATTTCTGTACAAATGCAATGAGATTGGCAGCATATTTCCCCACAAATGGAATCAGATTGGCAGCATATTTCCCCACAAATGCAATCAGATTGGCAGCATATTTCCCCACAAATGCAATCAGATTGGCAGCATATTTCCCCACAAATACAATGAGATTGGCAGCAGATTTTCCCACAAATGCAATGAGATTGGCATCAGATTTCCCCACAAATCCATAGAGATTGGCATTAGATTTCCCCACAAATGCAATCAGATTGGCAGCACATTTCCCCACAAATGCTATGAGATTGGCAGCACACTTCCCCACAAATGCTATGAGATTGCCAGGACATTTCCCCACAAATGCAATCTTATTGGCAGCAGATTTCCCCATAAATGCAATGAGATTGGCAGCATATTCCCCACAAATGCAATGAGATTGGCAGCATATTTCCCCACAAATGCAATCAGATTGGCAGCATATTTACCCACAAATGCAATGAGATTGGCAGTAGATTTTCCCACAAATGCAATGAGATTGGCATCAGATTTCCCCACAAATCCAATGAGATTGGCATCAGATTTTCCCACAAATGCAATCAGATTGGCAGCACATTTCCCCACAAATGCTATGAGATTGGTAGCACATTTCCCCACAAATGCAATCTTATTGGCAGCAGATTTTCCCACAAATGCAATCTTATTGGCAGCAGATTTCCCCATAAATGCAATGAGATTGGCAGCATATTCCCCACAAATGCAATGAGATTGGCAGCATATTCCCCACAAATGCAATGAGATTGGCAGCACATTTCCCCACAAAATGCTCTTCCTGCCGCCCTCAGCACAGTTGCTCCCACTCATGTCTGCTCGGTGTGTGTCACTCACCGCATGGCAGCTCCAGCTACACACATACATCCTCTCCTCTCCCATCAGCCCCAGCGGCACGCACGCAGGGCTCTGGGCCAATCAGTGGGGGATGCGAGTGGTGTTGCCGGGTGACACAGAAGCTTTGGGAGCCGAATGAGCCGGTTCTTTGGGAGCCGAGCGGCCGAGCCAGAAGAGCCGATGCTTAAAGAGTCGGAATTCCCATCACTAGACTGAGTCTCAGTCTAGTGATGGGAATTCCGTCTCTTTAGAAAGCATCGGCTCTTCTGGCTTGGCCGCTCGGCTCCCTTTAAAGAGCCAGCTCGTGTTCGGCTCCCAAACGGCTCTTCACTACCCGGACATTTTAAAAACCCGCCAGGACGCCCCGGACAGGTCGGAAAAAGTGGACCTGTCCGGGCAAAAGAGGACACCTGGTCACCCTAGCTTAGTCAGTCACTGGATGGGAGCATGGAGATTAGGCAATTTGAGTTCACTCAAATATATAGCATGGGTGCACAGTAATGGAGGTGCATGATCAGGTAGGACACAAAAGGAGGAGGACCCTGCCCAAAGGCTTGCAATCTAGAGGGAGAGGTAGGGACACGAAAGGTAGGAGATCAGAGTTCAGCTGCGGGTTTAGAGCACTTGTGAGGGGGGGTAGGCCAGAGTGAAAAGGTGAGTTTTGAGGGCCTTCTTGAAGGGGTTTCCATAGTATTGGAGCAGCTCTTGAGAAGTCCTGAAGGCATGCATGGGACTGGGTGTTGTGGGGGGCGGTCAGGCGAAGTTCATTGGAGGAGCGAAGTGTGCGGCTAGGTGTTTACCTCTGAGTAAGATTGGAAATGTAGGTTGGACAGGTTTTGTGGACAGATTTGTAGGTCAGACACAGTATCTTGGATCTGATTCTGGACTGGATAGGAAGCCAGTGGAGGGATTCATGTAGGGGAGCTGCCATGGTGGAGAGATGGGAGGAGTGGATAATTCTGGCTGCCGCATTCATGATGGACTGCAGTGGGGCTGTTCAGGCCATAGGGAGACCAGCCAGAAGGGTATTGCAGTAGTCAAGGTGGGAAATTATGAGGGCACGGATGAGGAGTTTGGTGGTGGCAGAGGTCAAGAAAGGGCGGATCTTGCAGATGTTACGAAGGTGGAAGTTGCAGGACTTTGTGAGGTTTTGGATTTGAGGAGTGAAGGAGAGTGTGGAGTCCAGGGTGACTCCCAGACAGCGGGCTTGAGAGGTAGGGCGAATGGTAGTGTGGTTGACAGTGACATGCACATCTGGGAGGTTTAGGGATGGACAGGGGTGGGAAGATCATAAATTCAGTTTTGTCTAGATTTAGTTTCAGGAACCAAGCGGACATCCAGGAGGAGATGGCTGATAGGCAGGAGGAGACCTTGTTCATGGTAGTGGTGGATATGTCAGGGGTGTGGAGGCAGATCTGGGTGTCATCTGCATACAGATGATAGTTAAAACCCATGGAGGAGATAACCTTGCCAATGGAGGATGTGTATAGGGAGAACAGTAGGGGGCCAAGGACCGAGCCTTGGGGGACTCCCACCGAGAGGTGGTTGGGGGTGGATGAGGACTCATTGAAGGAGGTCGTGAAGGAACAGTTGGGGAGGTAGGATGAAAGCCAGGTCAGGGCGAGGTTGTGAATGCCCATGGACTGGAGGGACTGGAGGAGAAGGGGATGATCTACTGCAGTGGTTCCCAACCTTTTCCGGCCCGGGGAACACTGTCTGACCAAATTTTTCTCCGGGGAACGGCGCGCGCGCAGGGGGGGGGGTCTAGGATGCGGCCCCCGGTCGTTTGCGTGACCCCCGGTTGTTTGCGTGACCTAGTGGGCAGTGCCGTGCGCAGCAGGCTATGGGTGGGGGGGCTGGGGTGCGGCTGCATAGCTAGCATAGTTGCCCCAGTGTAGGGAGTTTAGTTGCCTCCGTATAGCTAGTATAGTGCCCCAGTATAGTGCCCCAGTATAGCCAGTATAGTGCCCCAGTATAGCCAGAATAGTGCCCCAGTATAGCCAGCATAGTGCCCCAGTATAGCCCCCCAGTATAGCTAGTATAGTGCCCCAGTATAGTGCCACAGTATAGCCCCCCAGTATAGCTAGTATAGTGCCCCAGTATAGCCAGTATAGTGCCCCAGTATAGCCAGAATAGTGCCCCAGTATAGCTAGTATAGTGCCCCAGTATAGCCAGTATAGTTCCCCAGTATAGTGCCCCAGTATAGCTAGTATAGTGCCCCAGTATAGCCAGAATAGTGCCCCAGTATAGCTAGTATAGTGCCCCAGAATAGTGCCCCAGTATAGCCAGTATAGTGCCCCAGTATAGTGCCCCAGTATAGCTAGTATAGTGCCCCAGTATAGCCAGAATAGTGCCCCAGTATAGCCAGTATAGTGCCCTCCCGCCCGTCCCCGCGGCCGCCGCTGTTATTACCTTAACAGCTGCCGCTCTCCCCTCTCCGGCGCATGTGTTTATTCTAGCAGCGTATCTCCGGCTGCTCTGTGTGATGCGGAAGGAAGCAGGGCAGCGGCTTCCTGTAACGGCGATATGTATCGCCGTTACTATGGTAACCGAGCCCTGCCTCCTTCCGCATTACACAGAGCAGCCGGAGATACGCTGCTAGAATAAACACATGCGCTGGAGAGGGGAGAGCGGCCGCTGCTAAGGTAATAACAGCGGCGGCCGCGGGGACGGGCGGGAGGGGGAGAAGAGGACGGCACACCAGGCAACGTTCCGCGGCACACTAGTTGAAAAACACTGATCTACTGTGGCAAAAGCTGCTGAAAGGTCAAGGAGGAGGAGAATGGAGTATTTACCTTCAGCTTTAGCTGGGGCAAGGTCATTGACCACTTTGGTGAGAGCAGTTTTGGTTGAGTGGGCAGGCCAAAATCCAGATTGCAGTGGGTCTAGCAGTGAGTTGGCACTGAGGTACTGGGTCAGGCGTTTGTGAACCAGATGCTCAAGGAGTTTTGAGGCAAAGGGGAGGAGGAAGATAGGGCGGTAGTTGGAGGGTAGTGAGGGGGCGAGGGAGGGTTTCTTGAGCATGGGTAGTACAGTGGCCTGCTTGAAGTCTGAGGGGAAGGTGCCTGTGGCTAGGGAGAGGTTAAACACCGTACCAATGTGACAATCCAGCCCCGCGATCCCGGCTACAAAACTCTAAAAGACTGGTTGCTGGATCATCAGAAGAAGAAGGTTAATGTGATAGAGCGTGCCAATCCCGTCTAATCTGCTACCGTTAGCAGGAAGTACGGTGAGCAGACTGACAACAAAGATTGGTTGCAACACCAATCGACAATATGTAATGTGACAACCACTCATCAATCTCGTACTACTAGGCCACTGTTGCCATGCAGGTCTTATGCACTAGAGTCTTTTGGAGGCAGATTCACTGTGTGCATAGTAAACGGTTAAGATTGGTTGGAGGTGCCCATACATGTACAATCCCGATTGTATGTACAATCAGTAAACAAAAATATTGATTTTGCGATGGAAATCAGGTAAGTTCACTGCCACCACTCTCCAATTTGATAGGGTGAAGAGACTCCAACGCTATCATAATATGGCAGCCAGCCCAATCAAGTCTGACGTGCTCCAGTCACCATTCGGGGGAATAGTCACTTCCGAAGGCTTGAGGACTGTGAGCAGTGTGACGTTAAAGAAAGGCTACTGGGTCCATATATGATGCAAGCACGATTGTATGTACAATCGAGTAGCTAAAGTTATCGAATCCACACAGGAAATCGGGTACTAGCAAATCCTAGAAGAAAGAAACGGTTATTTACAACCTAGCTAGCAAATCAACAATTTATAAGAAAATAATAAAACAATGCGGTAGTATGACTCTGATTTGTCGGAGGGCAGATTCTTTGTAGCAACAATCAGAAGACCAGAACAGGCACAAGACTGAACGATAAAATCGTTAGTTTATTCTAAAACTACATACGCACAGCATACTTTAGCCCACAGATAAATATACCTGTCCGGCAGTCCATATTGGTAGTCCATGTGGCAATCGCAAGTCTTTGGCGAAAAGTCCAAGATGGCGATTGCCATGCGTTTGTGAGAAAAAATCCAAGGGATTTTTTGCCAGTGTCCAGCTGGCTGTCAGATGTTGTTAGACAGAGATTCCAGATCAAGGACTTTGGACCTTGGGCTTTTTTCCCTCTGTCAAGTTATACCCCTCACTTCAGCAAGGAGGAGTTAGGGCGGGGATCACACACCTCTTTGGAACCTGTGAGGAGCCAGCCCTTTCTCATGGAGACCGAAATATATCTAAATCAGGATATGAGTTGTATCTCCAGAACCGTACAGGTTATGTTAAATCTAATAACCACAAAGTGGCAGAGATGTTACCGAATAACCACAAGGCTGAAAGGATGCAGTTCTTGAAAAACAATTTGGGAAGTTTGCTTTAAAGTGCTTTTAAGGGTGATGTCACAGCACAATGGAAAAAAGGTGCCAGTAATCCTCCTCCTCCCATGTCCACGCAGGCAAGGACAGGACACTCTAGCAATCTGATGGTGATGTCAGACATGCATACTAATCCTTAGTCCAACGCATTGCCTCAGCCCTTCGGGATCCACCCTCCAACAAGACCTCGACTGGCAGGTAGCCGACTACCTGGTCTTAAGTGCGGATATAGACACTCTAAACAGCGATGAACCCCTGGACTATTGGGTGCGCAGGCTTGACCTGGCTGTGGCCAGAGCTGTCACAATTTGCCATTGAACTTCTGGCTTGTCCCGCCTCAAGCATCCTGTCAGAAAGGACCTTCAGTGCATCAGGAGGCATTGTCACTGAGAAGAGAAGTCGCCTAGGTCAAAAAAAGTTTTCAGCACCTCACCTTTATTAAAAAATGAGGCATGGATCCCGGAGGGCTACTGTTTGCCAGAAGACTAAATCAGTCCCCACACAGCATCTCTGCCTCCAGGCCGCTGCTGCCTGCCCGAAGACTAAGTCAGTCCCCACACAGCATCTCTGACTGCAGGCCGCTTGACTGCCTTCTCTGCCACCACCAACAGGGTCCAGTACTGAAGGTGGATTCCTGAATTTTTAAGGCTGCTGCTAGCAGCGGCCGCTACCAAAAAGAATAATAATTTTTCTGGTGCATGTACATGCCTAATTTTTCTGGCTGCACTGCGGCTGAAACAACAAAACAAAAGGCATGTACATGTGTCAATTCCCCTTTGTGATTGTTACCTTGCTGCGGTGAAGGGGCTTGCATATCACAATGAAGCAATGACCCCGGGGCACACCCAAGATAATACGGTCGTTGCTTCATTGTATTGGTACTAATTAAGTGCAAGCCTTATGGTGGAACTATATTTACCTTGAAGCTGAACTGTGTCCTTAGCAAGCTTTGGTGTTAATGCGAATACGCATAAGACCGTTTGGTCGCATTGTGAATCTGCACGAGGTTGGGCTGGAGAAACAGCGGATGGTGTATAGAGCAGTGCAATCTGGAGTCCATGTATAGATCTTGGAATTGATTGAACTTGATTGAACTTGTTTCGGCATCAGTATAGTGCTGTGCTAGCTACTCTATATGGAAGACAGCCAGTAACCCCTTGATTTTTGAACTGTGGTGAACTATGGAGTAAACTTACCTCATCAGATTGCTGGCGAGTGGAGAATTATTACCTGATATCACATAGTTCTGAGTATGGGGATTGACTGTGTCTGTGAGTGAGCATGGATGGTCAGCTGACAATAGAAGCATACACGGACATGTATTTTAAGGGGGGGGGGAGGGGGGGAGGGGAATTTACTGTGCAACTATTTTTTGGTTCTGTCAAATAAACTTTTTGATACTGTATGTAGACATCTCCCCTAGTCAAATCTTTTTCAGACAACAATGTAAGGGAAACGGCTCCCCGCTTTAGGGTAACAGTGGATGTATTTCTTCTAGTGCTCCCCAATTTTCTATTTTGTTACTTCATTGTGGACAGACCAAATTTGATCAGCTGGACAGTCACTGTTGTTCTATCATTGAGCTACCTCAGCCCGACCATATTGGCTGGAAAACTGCCATCGCCTGCACTGTCGCCATCGTGCGAACCAGCACGGCCATCACTACACAAACAGCTGTTTGCGGTGCGTTACACAGTGAGTTTGGTCTGTCAGTGTGAAGCAGTGCACTACTTACACTACCTGATCCATGTCTACACACGCAAGAGGTTTTCAAGCACTTTATGCCTCCAATTTAGGAATACAATGTGATTTCTGCCCTTCAGGGATTATAACCCTGCTCTGCGTCAAACCCGTAATTTTCTCAGTGACTTTTGGCATGTATCTCACTCTGCCATGCCCACCTCCAGGTGTTAGACCCCTTGAAACATCTTTTCCATCACTTTTGTGGCCAGAAACAGTGTTTGTAGTTTTTAAAGTTTGCCTGGCCATTGAAGTCTATTGCGGTTTGCAGAGTTCACTGGTTTGTGGACTTTTGCAGAAGTCCGCGTCCGCAGTCCACTAACCTAAAATCTGAGGTTCGAGCCATCTCTATCAAGCACATTTGAGCACCTGTAAGGGGCCACAACACCATGTAAATACATGTTTCCTATGGGGGGAACCTGGGGTGCAGATAGAGGGAGAGGCAACTTAGGGTCCAGCAGTGCAGGAGGGAAGCAGCAGATTTGGGCGCATGAGACAAGTGGACAAAAAGGGCGCCCCATTCACTCCCATTATAAATATCGTTTAATGGGCGCCGAACAGGGAAAAAAAGGCGCTGGAGATTATTAACGTTTTAACAAAGCCACTGGAGATTATTAACGTTTTAACAAACGGCGCCCGGAGATTTTTAAGGATTTATAACTATGTTTGTGATGATTTAACTTTACAAAATGAGCCCGTGACGAATAACGTTTATAAAGATACTAAATCACTATTTCTAAAACATTATTATCCACCCCAAAAAATTATTTACATTTTTTTATTTACATTTTTTATTTATTAATGTCTGTAAAACATTATTATCCATAGGGGGGTCTTAGGTTTAGGCACCACCAGGGGGGTCTTAGGTTTAGGCACGAACAGGGGGGTCTTAGGTTTAGGCACCAACTGGGGGGTCTTAGGTTTAGGCACCAACAGGGGGTCTAGGGGTTAGGGATAGGTACAGGGAGGGTTTTTAACAAACGTAAATATAAGTTTCAGTTTACAAACAGGGAAGATTAACGTTTTAATAATTGCCGATCTCATACACATTATTTAGTGATTTAAAAATTCTTAAAACACTATTTCTAAATGAAATTCTACACAATATTTCTATAAACGATAATACTGTTTATCGTTTACACCACACGCCCTTTTTTCCCGACGCCCTTTTTTGATGTACGCGTGCAGGAGAGCTCAGGGGCCATGGGCCAATTGTCCCCTTTACCCCTATGTCTGCTCCAGCATACACTGTTTCCAAGCTTCACAGTGTCCCCAACAGTGTGCTGCAGCTTCACAGTACACACACATTACACAGCAAACAACACAAGTCACACTACACAGTATCCACATGTTACAATGCATATCGTGATATACAATTAATAAAAGTTATGGTTGCTTGGCATTGTACATATGACCAACATAATTTAATTACTACCTAAAAAAAACTACACAGAGGCCAAAAACAGCTCAAAATTGTAAAGAACACATACAAACAAATAACACTTACCTCCCCAGTCTCAAACTATTCTGAAGCACGTGCTGTTGAACAAAGCTTACATAAGCAAACAGCTGACAAGTGTTAACATTACGCGTGTAAACTTCTACGCGCTCAAATTAATGGTGCGCTATCAGTTTTATTGCGTGTAAAGTTTTATGCGCACAATGACATGTGTAATTCATGTAGTGCTATAGCGCTATTCAATAGCACTGTTTAGTGAATCAACCCCTGGGTGAGCAGGCAGTGGGTGGGTGCGGGGCACTGGTAGCCTGATGGCCGTTTTGCGCTTAACACGCTTATACGGAGCCTCTGTAGAAGTGCATTTAGCGTGAAATGGATCAAAGTATACCTTTGGGCTATTTCGCACTAAAAGGCCGTAGCAGCGCGTTTAGCACGAAACGGCTATCAGGCTACCAGTGCCCCGCACCCAACCACTGCCTGCTCACCAGGACCGGCATGTGTATCTCAACTTGTTTAAACCACTTACGCTCACAACAATTGTTTATTGCTTGTTGCTTTTCATATCTACTAATAAATACAGAAGTTTGCAATGCCAACCTTCACCTCTTTTCACCATTGAATACGGTTATCAACTCACAGGTATGGGACCTCCAGGATACTGGCATGGGATCACTTCAAAGACTGCCTAATACTGTGATGGGGTATTACATACACAATTTAGCATGATTGATTTATTGATAGATTGGGGACCCTTTTTCAAATTTGAGCAACACCCTCTTGAGGATCCTATGACACAGCCCTGCTTCTTGGTTAAAATGATACTACATATGCCTTATTTCATTTCTAGCTGGGCATGATGTGGGCCACTTCATGATGTGGATAGCCATATCATGTTACGTACATGTGTATGTCAGGAAAGAGGAAACATTATGGTGTCAAATAGCACAATGTATGTTCATGCTGCTCAGTTCTTGTTGTGACAGTTTCAGTGTCTTAATCAGACTTGTTTTCAAACTAGTGGAACAGCACTAGCCGGCACCCTCACATACCTCAGTTGCTCTAGTATACATACTTGCTGTGTACCTGCTGTATTATATGATCCGGGACAGCACGGCGGACGTCTTTGTGGCGGCGCTTGTGGTAAGATATTTCTTACTTTCTATTTTATGGAGGTTCCTGTGCCAATTGTATGCCTAGCATTGTGTTATCCATGTTACCTTACTTCCTTAGACCCGGACTGGGTGTTTGTATCTATATACACATTGTTTGGTTTCTCTCTCTTGCTTTGCTCATTGGCCCAGTACATACGCTTTATTTATATCTAGCCCGCGTCACTTTGCGTGTCATACACATAATATATATTGTATATGCATTTCATTGTGAATTGTATTATGAGATTTATTGACTCTTATTTACTGTAGACGTTCTGGACCTGCTGCATGTTGTAGTTTTTAATTGTTTTTATTCTGATGCGTTACTTATTGAATAAAGATTTTGATATTTTGGAGAAAAATATTTCTGATTTATTATCATTATTGCCGTAAGGATGGCTTTTTTTTTTTTTTTGATGTATAGGGTTTGCCGTCCTATGAACAATCTTTATGTGTTATTGCCGCATACACTTATTGCCTATATTCTGTTTATTTCCAAGCTTTAGCTTGCCTTTTATGAATGACTATCAATATTTAATCAATCTCTTTATTCAGCAAAGAGGCAGGTAAAGTTGCCTGGATACCTGCAAACAGTACATGCTTGGGGCACATGTGTTTCAAGACAGGTCACATATTTTGTCAACGGCTAGCAGGACCCATAGCTACAGTTGCACTCAGAGTCATCATTGTGTTCAACATAACACAGAACTTGAGAAGTTGTGTACAGGATTGAATGTTCTTTCTTCAGGATTATAACTGAAGGTTGGTTTAGATGGGCAACGGTTTAGATAGTTTGTGGCAAGGGCTTTGTGTCTGTGGCCATTTCCATTAACTGAAGAAACTGTGATGTAAGGCCTCCACTGCACGTGCGCCATGATGGATGTGTAATGACGAGCCTGCGCAGTATGGCAATGTGTTTGGAGCAGCCTCTTATGCTAAGCGACCTCTGGGTCGCATAAAAGGTGGTCACATGACCCAGCGCAGTTGCGCAGTACGTCCTGAGAAAGTCCCTGGGCAGAACGAAACGCGTTGACGTAGGCCTGCGTCACGCGCTGTTGGTGTGCTTCGCCGCCCCCCTCTGCCCTCCCGCTGGATCGGAGCGCGGTGTCCTGTGCAATGGAGCATATTACTGTCAGACTACCGTTATGATGCGAACTATAAGGCCCCGAGTCCTGTGCATATACACAGTCGAGTACTCCTGCAGTTGGAAGAAACAAGTACTCTGCGGTTAGTTGGGCCTGGACGGCAGCCTATGACAATGGCATATGTCGGACTGATGGAGGAGGCGGTAACTATATAAAATGAACTATGCCTTATCAGCTTACATAACCTTGCAATCTATATACAACCGGTTGGTCTAGAGGTTGGGATCTTGTCACTGTTTGCAAGGAACTTTCATGCACATAATACCCAGTGTGGTTAAAGGGAACCTTAACTGAACGGGGGGTAAAGAGTTTCACTTACCTGGGGCTATTACCAGCCCCCCGCAGCCGTCCTGTGCCCTCGGAGCGGCTCTGGAATCCTCTGGTCCCCCGCTGTCACTTAGTTTCGTTTTTTGACGACTCACCAGTCGGCCGGCCGCCATGCGTATTATTGGACGCATTCCCTACTGCAATTAGCGATGTTGCGGACCGCAACGCATACAAAAATACGTGTTGCCGCATTCCGCACGTGTAGATATGTAGTAACGCGTATCTTTGTACGCGTTGCGGTCCGCAACAGCGCTAATTGCAGTAGGGAATGTGTCCAATATTACGCATGGCGGCCGGCCGACTGGTGAGTCATCAAAAATGAAACTAAGTGACAGCGGGGGACCGGAGGATTCCAGAGCGGCTCCGAGGGCACAGGACTGCTGCAGGGGGCTGGTAATAGCCCCAGGTAATTGAAACTCTTTACCCCCGTTCAGTTAAGGGTCCCTTTAAACAACAAGCACTGTAGAGAGGTCTTGTATATGCCAGTGATTACATATTAAAGGGATACTGTAGGGGGGTCGGGGGAAAATGAGTTGAACTTACCCGTGGCTTCTAATGGTCCCCTGCAGACATCCTGTGCCCGCGCAGCCACTCGCCGATGCTCCGGCCCCGCCTCCGGGTCACTTCTGGAATTTCAGACTTTAAAGTCGGAAAAACCACTGTGCCTGCGTTGCCGTGTCCTCACTCCGGCTGATGTCACCAGGAGCATACTGGGCCTGTGCAGTATGCTCCACTGGGCCTGTGCAGTACGCTTCTGGTGACGTACAAAAAAGGATCCGCAAGCCAGAACAGGATGAGGTAAAAAAAGGGCTGAAATGTTTATTAGAAAAATCCACAGACAAGGCAATAAAATCACAGGATCAACTAACGCTTATCAGGCCTACCATCTGCCCTTAGTCGTAGTTAAAAGTGAACCTGAACATGAGGAGAATTTATGTGAGGCCAGGGAAGAGAAAGCTCCACCCCCGGGGACACACAAACCGCCTGTTTAAAGAGACATACATCCCCAATGGATACAATGTAAAAATACAATAATAACATTGAAAATGAAATATATAAGATGTAAAAATGTGTTATCACTGACAAACTGTAAAGTTGTATATGAATAGGAGAGGAGAGAGGACAACAGCAATTCACATAGATTGTTATCTAAATACAATAAGTATAATTAAGGAGAGGAAAGAGAGGGGCTCAATATGTGTAAACCAAGCTCAAGTCCCATCTCTTGTTTAAACCCTGTGGTGTACGGGTACCCAGCCTATGAATCCAAAAGGCTTCACGCTTTAAAAGCATTCTCTGCAAATCACCTCCCCTAATTGGACAAACCACCCGTTCCACCCCCTGAAAAGTAAAGGAAGAGAGATCTTTCTCATGTACTGTTTCAAAATGTTTGGAAACCGCAGACTTGCGAAAGGTGTTCCAATTTGTGCCACAGTAATGTTCAGCTACGCGGGCTCTAAGGTGGCGAGTGGTACATCCCACATATTGTACACGACATGTCATGCAGGAGATAACATAAATCGTGTTTTTGGTATCGCAGTTCACATACTGTTTGATAGGAAAGCTTTTGTTATGGGCAAAAGAAAAAATCGAGTTGCTTTTTTTGTGACACTGACAATAGTTGCATGTGGTGAACCCGCAGGGATAAGAACCCACTGTAGCCAGCCAGGTTGGGGTACGGGAAAAGGAGGGGGACCGAAAAAGACTGGGTGAAAGGATGGACCCCAAAGTGCGGGCCCTTCTAGCAGAAAAACGGCATCCCCTGTCCAAAATGGTTTTTAGTTTTGTATCCGAATACAGCACAGGAATATATTTTTTAATAATGCTTGTAATTTTGTTGAATTCAAGGCTGTAGCCGGTGACAAAAGTAACCCGATCATCTCCGGCCCCCCTCACAACCCTACTTCTCAGTAGATCTGAACGTGATCTATTTGTGCCCTTTTGGAGCCCCACGGCCAACTGTCTTCCAGTGTAGCCTCTTTGTTTAAGTCTGGTCTCCACCAGGTAGCACTCCTGTTTAAGATCAACTGGATCCGAACAGTTACGTGCAGCCTTGGTGAATTCCCCCGTGGGGATGGCATTTAGGGTGTGTCTGGGGTGACATGAGCTAGCAAGCAGGATGGAATTTCCCGCTGTGGGTTTCCGAAAGGTACGGGTGGTAACTGTGTGTAATGAGGGGTTTCCTGTGAGAGTAAGATCCAAAAAATCAATTCTGATCGGATCCGAGCTCATAGTGAAATTTAAATTCAGATCATTACTGTTGACATAGGTTAGGAAATCACTCAGGAGAGCAGGGGGGCCACCCCACACCAAAAGTAGATCGTCAATGAACCTGCCATACCAAATGATATGGGAGGCATAGGGGTTGTCATCTCCAAAGATGCGGAGCTCCTCCCACCACCCCATATAGAGGTTCGCAAGGGAGGGGGAAAATTTGGCCCCCATAGAAGCTCCGCATCTCTGGAGATAAAACCCCGAATCAAACATAAAATAATTGTGCGTGAGGAGGTACCCCACCGCCCCCCTGAGGAAAACCTGTAAGGGTTCATCAAAGGAAGAATATTTACGGAGATGAAAATCCATAGCTTCCAAAGCTAGGTCATGGGGAATGGATGAGTACAGTGATGTAACATCCAAAGTCACCCACAGGAACCCGTCGTCCCAAGAAAAACTATCAAGGCTTGAGAGAACATGACGGGTATCCTGCAGGTAACCCGGAAGTCTGGTGACAAGGGGCTGTAGATGTGCATCGACCCACTCACCCAGACGCTCACCCACGGAGCCAATCCCGGCCACAATCGGCCGGCCCCGCGGGGGAACGTCCGGTTTATGGATCTTTGGGAGGTGGTGGAAGACGGGCACAACCGGGTGCAATGGACACAGAAACTCAGACATTCGCTTGGTTAGTACACCCGTGCTGTGCCCGAGGTCCAGCAGCACCCGAAGATCCCGCTGGAAATCCTGTGTAGGGTCCCGAAGCAGGGGCCGATACACATCCACATCCCTCAATTGCCTAAGGGCCTCCGCTCTGTAGTCCAATGCATCCTGGACAACGACCGAACCCCCCTTGTCTGCCGAGCGTATGACAATATCTTTATTACTTTCAAGACTAGTAAGAGCGTGTCGCTCGGAGACTGAGAGGTCGGAGGGGGCCCTGGACGCCCTGGACAATGCAGTCAACTCCCTTTCAATAAGATCCTGAAAAGAGTCTAACTCGGGAGACCTAGCATTCACGGGGTAGAAAGATGGATTGGAAATCCTAATTGGAACCACCTGCTGTAAGCCCACCCCGTCTGATTTATATTCATCCAGATCCTGTAATGCACTGAGGGTCCTAATGTCCTGAAATGAGGAGACATTCTCAATATGATTCTGGGACAAGGAAGGCAACTCACAGGATTCCATGGAATCAGGGTCATCCGATAGGAAATGTTTTCTCACCACTAGGTTTCTCACAAATTTGTTGAGATCCAGAATGGTGTGAAACAGATCAAAGTGACATGAAGGAGCGAAAGATAAGCCTCTAGACAAAAGATTGACTTGATCAGGAGAGAGAGTGTGACTAGAAAGATTAACAACATTGCGTGTGGGGGGATCTAAGTTCCCTGATACCAATTTGGATTTGTTGTGTTTCCGCCCCGCTCGCCGGGTGCGTTTCTTTTTTGCTTTCGCTTTTTTGGTTTGGTCGTTCTCTTTGGTGTGCGGTAATAGGATGTGGGGGGAATAGGGACACCTGATGTCTGAAGTACTGGAGGGACCCCTGGTGTTTGGGAATTGGTGGGAAAAACCGTTTGTAAATTAGTACGATGTGCGTCGGATGCCTCCGAAGTGTCAGATTGAGATCCTAAGTTATCTGATGAGCTGAAGCTCACATTCTTTTTTGGGGTGAATTTTTTAAGAATAGATTTAGGTGACCTATAAAAAGATTCCCACCTGCCCCACTCATACACAACATTTTTGTTGTAATCATTCGTGTCTCTCAGGAATTTCACACGTTTCGTCTCCATGATGATAGTCTCCAACTTGTTGATATTAGACTTCAACTTAGAATTCAACTCATCAAAAAGAGACAAGGTGTCAAATGCCCTTAGATCCTGGTTTGTTTTGTCTATTTGTATTTTTAATTCTGTAAGTTTTTGTTCTTCATATGTGACTATAAGTCTCATAAGCTGTAAAGAACAATTGGACAGAATCTGATTCCACTCTAGGATGAAGCTGTCGGAGTACACTGTGGTGGGGATCTTTTTAATACGTAAACCTCTGGGTATAATCCCTTTACTAATGTAGTGTTTCAAGCTGGTAACGTCCCACCACAAACGCACTTCCTTATCCATCAAACATTCCAGAGTGGTTTGTAAAGAATGTAAAGTGAGTTCTGGCTGCAGACTAGCTGCATTGGAATTACCTGAAAATACTGAAATGAATTTGTTTTTACGATCAGTATCATGCAGTAAACCACCAAAACTATCCAAGTTGGCATTAGGGTCAAAGCCATATTTGGACTCGTCCCCATGAATCATCTGTTCAGGCCCTGATGCGGTGACAGCTGTTGCAATGTCATTATAAACTGTATCATTGGAGGATAAATCCGCATCAGTGCCGCCAGATGGCTCTAAGGGGACTGAATGTTTCTAACAAGTTCTGGCTGTGAAACTGATTCTCCAGCAAGTCTGGAGGAAACATCAACATAAT
Source organism: Hyperolius riggenbachi (assembly GCF_040937935.1). Lineage (NCBI taxonomy): Eukaryota > Metazoa > Chordata > Amphibia > Anura > Hyperoliidae > Hyperolius > Hyperolius riggenbachi. The sequence goes on from NC_090648.1 coordinate 70,727,683, forward strand.
TGGTAACACTCGGTTTAGAGACAAACATATTAACATTATGCAAAGGTATATGGTTGGAACCATAAGCACCCAAATGAACATTGCTATGTGGTACACCAGAAAAGTCCATAGATGCAAGGCGTGAAGTGGGTATGTGAGGTGGCATGACATCATATGTAGATGGTCTAAAAGGGATAATAGTAGCATCATGATTCGGTCCCAATACACCATGCTGGGGGAACTGTGCTTCTGGATACATAAACGGGGTGGGGTTAGAAGCAACGTTCTGTGGTAATGGGTATGGACAAACAGTTCCATTGGCATAATAAGCTGTCCCTTGTATAGGTGTCAAAGAAGAAGCAAAGGTAGAAACAGGCATAAATGTCTCAGTCCCATGTGGACGCTTTGACACAGCTCCCAAGCAGTGTGAGGCAACAGGAAAGGCAGCAAATGCATTGTACAGGTGATGTGAATCACTCACCCCTTTAGCCGAGTTGCCGGTACACGATGGAGCAGGTAGGGAAGAAGAGTTCAAAGTATGGGGTGTATTGTAGCGCTCTCTAGCACGCTTGAAGATCTCTTCAGTTGTCAGCTGTGACAATGGCGGCGAGCCTGGAGAACTGTGCGCCGCTGGAGTGAGAGACTCTGTCCTCCTCTGCCCATCAGCGGCTGTGACGTCACTTCCCTTGGTGCGCTCCGTGGAATTCCCCGCATGCAGAGCTGAAGGTTCCGCCACAAGACTGCCCCCGCTGGTAACCAGCACCTCAGGCCGAGAGGACGCCGTGCCGGTCGACTCCTTACACCCAGACAGTGTACCTTCCGGTAAGCCCACAATAACAACGTGGGGGGCTTCATGGTTGTCCCGTTCCCTCATATCAGATGCTAGAGGGGGTGGAAGAACTGGTGGTGAATTCCGCAGAGATTGGGTGGTCGAGTTGTAGCCATATTGACTGCCGTCAACTCTCCTCTCTCCACCAGAGACAACAGTCTTAGAACGCAATTCCATGTTGAAGGAATATGCAATGAAGAAAAAAGTGTGTGCTCATGAGTAAGTCAGTGATAACTGGGGATAATATTGCACTCCAGTCTGTGTGATGGAAAAATATATATAAATGTTCTTTAAGCCCAGAATAGGGGGAGCATCATGTAAGGCAAGCAAAGGCAGTAAGAAGGTTCATGACGCTCTACCCCTAACCTTCATACCAGTCGGTGCAGGATCAGGCAAGCCAGGCCATAGTAGTAGAGAAGTACAAAAAAGGATCCGCAAGCCAGAACAGGATGAGGTAAAAAAAGGGCTGAAATGTTTATTAGAAAAATCCACAGACAAGGCAATAAAATCACAGGATCAACTAACGCGTATCGGGCCTACCATCTGCCCTTAGTCGTAGTTAAAAGTGAACCTGAACATGAGGAGAATTTATGTGAGGCCAGGGAAGAGAAAGCTCCACCCCCGGGGACACACAAACCGCCTGTTTAAAGAGACATACATCCCCAATGGATACAATGTAAAAATACAATAATAACATTGAAAATGAAATATAAAAGATGTAAAAATGTGTTATCACTGACAAACTGTAAACTTGTATATGAATAGGAGAGGAGAGAGGACAACAGCAATTCACATAGATTGTTATCTAAATACAATAAGTATAATTAAGGAGAGGAAAGAGAGGGGCTCAATATGTGTAAACCAAGCTCAAGTCCCATCTCTTGTTTAAACCCTGTGGTGTACGGGTACCCAGCCTATGAATCCAAAAGGCTTCACGCTTTAAAAGCATTCTCTGCAAATCACCTCCCCTAATTGGACAAACCACCCGTTCCACCCCCTGAAAAGTAAAGGAAGAGAGATCTTTCTCATGTACTGTTTCAAAATGTTTGGAAACCGCAGACTTGCGAAAGGTGTTCCAATTTGTGCCACAGTAATGTTCAGCTACGCGGGCTCTAAGGTGGCGAGTGGTACATCCCACATATTGTACATGACATGTCATGCAGGAGATAACATAAATCGTGTTTTTGGTATCGCAGTTCACATACTGTTTAATAGGAAAGCTTTTGTTATGGGCAAAAGAAAAAATCGAGTTGCTTTTTTTGTGACACTGACAATAGTTGCATGTGGTGAACCCGCAGGGATAAGAACCCACTGTAGCCAGCCAGGTTGGGGTACGGGAAAAGGAGGGGGACCGAAAAAGACTGGGTGAAAGGATGGACCCCAAAGTACATGAGAAAGATCTCTCTTCCTTTACTTTTCAGGGGGTGGAACGGGTGGTTTGTCCAATTAGGGGAGGTGATTTGCAGAGAATGCTTTTAAAGCGTGAAGCCTTTTGGATTCATAGGCTGGGTACCCGTACACCACAGGGTTTAAACAAGAGATGGGACTTGAGCTTGGTTTACACATATTGAGCCCCTCTCTTTCCTCTCCTTAATTATACTTATTGTATTTAGATAACAATCTATGTGAATTGCTGTTGTCCTCTCTCCTCTCCTATTCATATACAACTTTACAGTTTGTCAGTGATAACACATTTTTACATCTTTTATATTTCATTTTCAATGTTATTATTGTATTTTTACATTGTATCCATTGGGGATGTATGTCTCTTTAAACAGGCGGTTTGTGTGTCCCCGGGGGTGGAGCTTTCTCTTCCCTGGCCTCACATAAATTCTCCTCATGTTCAGGTTCACTTTTAACTACGACTAAGGGCAGATGGTAGGCCCGATACGCGTTAGTTGATCCTGTGATTTTATTGCCTTGTCTGTGGATTTTTCTAATAAACATTTCAGCCCTTTTTTTACCTCATCCTGTTCTGGCTTGCGGATCCTTTTTTGTACTTCTCTACTACTATGGCCTGGCTTGCCTGATCCTGCACCGACTGGTATGAAGGTTAGGGGTAGAGCGTCATGAACCTTCTTACTGCCTACGCTTCTGGTGACATCAGCGGGAGCGAGGACACGGAAATGCAAGCGCAGTGGTTTTCTGACTTTAAAGTCTGAAATTCCACAAGTGAACTGGAGGCGGGGCCAGAGCATCGGTAAGTGGCTGCGCGGGCACAGGATGTCTGCGGGGAACCATTAGAAGCCCCAGGTAAGTTCAACTCATTTCCCCCGACCCCCCTACAGTAGAGATGGGCCGAACCTCCGATTTTAGGTTCGCGAAAAAGTTCGCGAACCGCAATAGACTTCAATGGGGAGGCGAACTTTCAAAGTTTTAAAAAATTCTATCAACTGGAAAAATGATAGAAAACATGTTTCAAAAGCTCTAATACCTGGAGCCCCACCTAATTCAGTGAAATACACATCACTGCTAGAGGACCCGCCCTCCCTCAAGCAAGGTCCTTTATACCATTTGCCTACCTACACTAATTAGTTATGGGACAGCTGCTACACACTCTGCTAGGGAAATTTCCCTTCTCCCACCTCCCTTCTACCCTTCTACCTATTCCCTCCTCCCTCCTCCCAGAGGGAGGAGGGTCTCTTCTGCCAGGGAATTATACTATTTTAAAAACCAGTATACATCATACCATAGCTGGTACATCATACCATAGCTGGGAATACATACATGAGTATACATCATACCATAGCCAGGAATTGAACCCAGATCTCACTGTGTGGTGGGCACGTCACCCTAAGCACTGTACCACTACAGAAGTAAGTGAAGCTAGCCTAAAATTTAACATTTATGCTCAATGCAATAGAACCATTAGGTTGCTTAAAGGAGAACTGTAGTGAGAGGTATATGGAGGCTGCCATATTGATTTCCTTTTAAGCTATACCAGTTGCCTGGCAGCCCTGCTGATCTATTTGGCTGCAGTAATAATAATAATCCAAACATTCGTATAGTGCTTTTCTCCTGTCGGACTCAAAGCGCTCAAGAGCTGCAAGCCACAGGGACGCACTCAAGAGGCCACCCTGCAGTGTTAGGGAGTCTTGCCTTGAACTCCTTACTGAATAGGTACTTGACCTAGCCAGGATTCAAACCCTGGTCTCCCATATCAAAGGCAGAGCCCTTAACCAATACACTATCCAGCCACTGTAGTGTGAATCACACCAGAAACAAGCATGCAGCTAATCTTGTCAGATCTTAAAAAAAATGTCAAACACCAGATCTGCTGCATGCTTGTTCAGGGTCTAGGGCTAAAAGTATTGGAGGCAGAGGATCTGCAGGATAGCCAGGTAACTGGTATTGCTTAAAAGGAAATCAATATGGTAGCCTCCATATACCTTTCACTACAGTTCTCCTTTAAAGGGAACCTTAACTGAGAATGATATGGATGTTTCCTGTAAACAATACCAGTTGCCTGGCAGTCCAGCTGATCTTTGTGACTGCAATAGTGGCTGAATCACACCCTGAAACAAGCATGCAGCTAATCCAGTCTGACTTCAGTCAGAGCACCTGATCTGCATGCTTGTTCAGGGGCTGTGGCTAAAAGTATTAGAGACACAGGATCAGCAGGCGATTCAGGCAACTGGTATTATTTTAAAAGGAAAATCCCATATCCTTCTCCGTTTAGGTTCCCTTTAAGGATTTGTAGCATAAAAGCCAACTCACATTGGCTGGGATTTGAACCTGGGTCTCACTGTATGGTGGACAAGCACACTAACCACTATACCAACTGAAGCTGGCCTGAAATTGCTGGCCTAAAATTTACTATTTATGCTCAATACAAGAGAAAAAGTACACAAGACAAATAACATTTATATCACACTTTTCTCCTGGCGGACTCAAAGGACCAGAGCTGCAGCCACTAGGGCATGCTCTATAGGCAGTAGTGTTGGGCGAACAGTGTTCGCCACTGTTCGGGTTCTGCAGAACATCACCCTGTTCGGGTGATGTTCGAGTTCGGCCGAACACTTGATGGTGTTCGGCCATATGGCCGAACTAAGAGCGCATGGTCAGTGCGACCCGACCCAGGTAGCCAGTCTGGCAGTGTGTGACCCCCCCCAGCCAGCCCAGGCAGGCACGGTGGCACCCCACCCTCGTTGACGGTGGTCAGCGGCAACGCACACAGCCAGGTCCGTCCGACGGCGACTAGAGGCTACAGTCTGCAGCTCAAGGTGGGTGTCCTGTCCTGCTGACTGTTCACTACTCCGGCAGCAAGGCCAGCCAATTTTTTTTTTGCACCAGTTTGACCAGGCACTGCAGGCAGCCACCCAGGCCTGAGCTGCCCTCCTGAGCCTAGCACCAGCACGGCCATCGGCCAGGCGGCACCACCACCACCCACACCAGGCCTGGAGGGCCCCCCACCCACCACCAGCCAGGAGCCAGGCCTTAGCTGCCCTGGGGCCCCCAGCCTCCCACTAGTGTTGGGCGAACAGTGTTCGCCACTGTTCGGGTTCTGCAGAACATCACCCTGTTCGGGTGATGTTCGGGTTCGGCCGAACACCTGATGGTGTTCGGCCAAACTGTTCGGCCATATGGCCGAACTAAGAGCGCATGGCCGAACGTTACCCGAACGTTCGGCTAGCGCTGTGATTGGCCGAACGGGTCACGTGCAGTGTTGGGCGAACATCTAGATGTTCGGGTTCGGGCCGAACATGGCCGCGATGTTCGGGTGTTCGAGCCGAACTCCGAACATAATGGAAGTCAATGGGGACCCGAACTTTCATGCTTTGTAAAGCCTCCTTATATGCTACATACCCCGAATTTACAGGGTATATGCACCTTGGGAGTGGGTACAAGAGGAAAAAAAAATTAGCAAAAAGAGCTTATAGTTTTTGAGAAAATCGATTTTAAAGTTTCAAAGGGAAAACTGTCTTTTAAATGCGGGAAATGTCTGTTTTCTTTGCACAGGTAACATGCTTTTTGTCGGCATGCAGTCATAAATGTAATACATATAAGAGGTTCCAGGAAAAGGGACCGGTAATGCTAACCCAGCAGCAGCACACGTGATGGAACAGGAGGAGGGTGGCGCAGGAGGAGAAGGCCACGCTTTGAGACACAACAACCCAGGCCTTGCATGAGGACAAGAAGCGTGCGGATAGCAATTTGCGTTTTGTCGCCATGCAGTCATAAATGTAATACAGATGAGAGGTTCAATAAACAGGGACTGGAAACGCTAACCCATCACAGATGTTCATTGTTCATGTTACTTGGTTGGGGTCCGGGAGTGTTGCGTAGTCGTTTCCAATCCAGGATTGATTCATTTTAATTTGAGTCAGACGGTCTGCATTTTCTGTGGAGAGGCGGATACGCCGATCTGTGACAATGCCTCCGGCAGCACTGAAACAGCGTTCCGACATAACGCTGGCTGCCGGGCAAGCCAGCACCTCTATTGCGTACATTGCCAGTTTGTGCCAGGTGTCTAGCTTCGATACCCAATAGTTGAAGGGTGCAGATGGATTGTTCAACACAGCTATGCCATCTGACATGTAGTCCTTGACCATCTTCTCCAGGCGATCGGTGTTGGAGGTGGATCTGCACGCTTGCTGTTCTGTGTGCTGCTGCATGGGTGTCAGAAAATTTTCCCACTCCAAGGACACTGCCGATACCATTCCCTTTTGGGCACTAGCTGCGGCTTGTGTTGTTTGCTGCCCTCCTGGTCGTCCTGGGTTTGCGGAAGTCAGTCTGTCAGCGAACAACTGGCTAGAGGAGGGGGAGGATGTCAATCTCCTCTTTAAAGTCTCCACAAGGGCCTGCTGGTATTCTTCCATTTTGACCTGTCGGACTCTTTCTTCAAGCAGTTTTGGAACATTGTGTTTGTACCGTGGATCCAGAAGGGTATAAACCCAGTAATTGGTGTTGTCCAGAATGCGCACAATGCGTGGGTCGCGTTCAATGCAGTCCTAGGCCAAAGAGGTCATAGCCTAGGGTCACAAAAACCTGTTTATTTGGGCTATTTCAATGGTAGTGATGGTGACGTACATAAATCTCAGCCATGGCCGTTAGCAACGTCTGAATTTCACGAAATGTCTCATGCAGGTAGAAGACATATTGTTAGACTTGGATTCCAAAGATGGGGTCCCTACATCTCTGCAAACCAGAGTTACAGGGCTCCAAAATTGGTAAAATCCCCCATAGACTTTCATTGCCTCCCTATTTCACTTTCCAAAATCTCACATCTTTTCAAAGGGCAATGGCTCAGCAGTACCAAATTTTCTAGCATTGTAGGGACCCTTAGGGGAAACATGACTGGTGAGTTTCGGGCCCCTAGGCCAAAGAGGTCATAGCCTAGGGTCACAAAAACCTGTTTATTTGGGCTATTTCAATGGTAGTGATGGTGACGTACATAAATCTCAGCTATGGCCGTTAGCAACGTCTGAATTTCACGAAATGTCTCATGCAGGTAGAAGACATATTGTTAGACTTGGATTCCAAAGATGGGGTCCCTACATCTCTGCAAACCAGAGTTACAGGGGTCCAAAACTGGTAAAATCCCCAATAGACTTTCATTGCCTCCCTATTTCACTTTCCAAAATCTCACATCTTTTCAAAGGGCAATGGCTCAGCAGTACCAAATTTTCTAGCATTGTAGGGACCCTTAGGGGGAACATGACTGGTGAGTTTCGGGCCCCTAGGCCAAAGAGGTCATAGCCTAGGGTCACAAAAACCTGTTTATTTGGGCTATTTCAATGGTAGTGATGGTGACGTACATAAATCTCAGCTATGGCCGTTAGCAACGTCTGAATTTCACGAAATGTCTCATGCAGGTAGAAGACATATTGTTAGACTTGGATTCCAAAGATGGGGTCCCTACATCTCTGCAAACCAGAGTTACAGGGGTCCAAAACTGGTAAAATCCCCCATAGACTTTCATTGCCTCCGTATTTCACTTTCCAAAATCTCACATCTTTTCAAAGGGCAATGGCTCAGCAGTACCAAATTTTCTAGCATTGTAGGGACCCTTAGGGGGAACATGACTGGTGAGTTTCGGGCCCCTAGGCCAAAGAGGTCATAGCCTAGGGTCACAAAAACCTGTTTATTTGGGCTATTTCAATGGTAGTGATGGTGACGTACATAAATCTCAGCTATGGCCGTTAGCAACGTCTGAATTTCACGAAATGTCTCATGCAGGTAGAAGACATATTGTTAGACTTGGATTCCAAAGATGGGGTCCCTACATCTCTGCAAACCAGAGTTACAGGGGTCCAAAATTGGTAAAATCCCCCATAGACTTTCATTGCCTCCCTATTTCACTTTCCAAAATCTCACATCTTTTCAAAGGGCAATGGCTCAGCAGTACCAAATTTTCTAGCATTGTAGGGACCCTTAGGGGGATCATGACTGGTGAGTTTTGCCACTGCTGAGCCATTGCCCTTTGAAATGGTGTGAGATTTTGGAACGGTAAATAGTAGGCCCAATGAAAGTCTATGGGGGATTTTACCAATTTTGGACCCCTGTAACTCTGGTTTGCAGAGATGTAGGGACCCCATCTTTGGAATCCAAGTCTAACAATATGTCTTCTACCTGCATGAGACATTTCGTGAAATTCAGACGTTGCTAACGGCCATAGCTGAGATTTATGTACGTCACCATCACTACCATTGAAATAGCCCAAATAAACAGGTTTTTGTGACCCTAGGCTATGACCTCTTTGGCCTAGGGGCCCGAAACTCACCAGTCATGTTCCCCCTAAGGGTCCCTACAATGCTAGAAAATTTGGTACTGCTGAGCCATTGCCCTTTGAAAAGATGTGAGATTTTGGAAAGTGAAATAGGGAGGCAATGAAAGTCTATGGGGGGGGGGGGGGGGGGGGCGTGGCTGGCTGCTGAGCTGCATGGCTGTGTGAGACCAGAGCTCTCTGCCTAGATACCCTAAAAAGCTACAAAAAGCAAACTGAGGAGCCTCCATTCTTACACCAAAAGATGGCTGAACATCCAGAGAACGACTGGCAGTACTGGAGAGCAAAGCCTGGGAGGAATTACAGCTCCCCAGCCCTGAGAAAGCTGTCTAACTTCTATGATGCAGAAAGACAAGATGGCCACCGCTATGGAGACAGGGAAACCTCTTCCTTCCACACTCCTTCTCCGCAGGCTTACAGGAACAGATTTGCCCCCCTACAGACCCCATATGCCAGGGGACATCAGGCCATCTATGAGGATGACAGTGATGAAGAGGACTTCCAGCGGCAACAAGCGGCGAAAAAATCGCGGGAGCGGAGCCCTCTGAAGCCGGGACCCACAGTGCATCATCAGGCCGACCAGGAGAACCAGAGAGCCGGGGTAGGTGAACGCGTACATTCCCCTGCCCCACGCGTACAAAAAGACGCATCAACAGACTGGCAACGCGTACATCCCCCGCCGCAACGCGTACAAATGGCCGCTTCAGATGACGACTGGCAATGCGTACAACACCCGCAGCAAGGCGTACAATCGGCCGCAAGAGGAGGCGAACATGCGCATTCAGCAGGCGTACCCCAACTCGTATTTTCAGTGCCACAATCCTCCTCTGCCACTAATGCCCCTGACCCTCTAGAGTCATTCCCTGCCACAGACCAACCCACAACCCAACAATTCCTCAAGGAATTTATGCTCTCCTTCAGAGGGGTGATACAGAATGACATAGGGGCTGTCAGGAATTATCTGCACACACTGGCGGGACATGTAACACAATACGCGGGAGAAACTGATGCCAGAATCCACCACCTGGAGAGACGGATTGATGAGATGACCATAGCTCACAACCACCTGCTTGATGCTCATAAGGAACTCTTAGACCAGAACAGGTGGATGAAAGGTAAAATCACCGACAATGAAGACAGGAACCGCAGGAACAATGTGAAGATCAGGGGGGTTCCAGAATCGGTGGGCAATGACGATCTTAAAGATTACGTCCAGGATGTTCTTAAAACCACCTACCCAGACCTGACGGAGAGCGACTTGATCATTGACAGAGCCCACCGGCTGCCTAAACCCGCCCATCTCCCCAAACATCTGCCGAGGGATGTCATCACCCGTATCCATTTCTTCCACTCAAAGGAGATGTTGCTATCCGCTACTAGAGGAGGGAAGAAACTTTCCCAACCATATCAAGACCTGGCTCTCTACCAAGACCTATCACAAGAAACACTTCGGGCCAGAAGGCAATATTCTCAAGTGACCACCACCTTGAGACACAAGAAAATCCCCTACTCTTGGGGATTCCCAACAAAGCTCCTGATCACAGATAACGGAACTACTTATGTTGCCAAAACTCCAAAAGAAGCCCATGACCTCCTGGCCAAATGGAGAATCCCGATCTTCATACCAAGGGATCCAAAGAAGGACAAACCTATTTACCAGGTTACTCTTTCAAAGCAACTTTCATCACCGAGACAACAACCACCATCTAAAAAGATTCCATCACCACAGATGGACACTACTCCACCACTAACACAGGTGGATGAAAATGATCCCGCAGGAGCTACCTCTTCTTCTTAAGCTGGGTATTTGGCCACAGACTTTATACCCCCAAAGAACTTTTTTCCTTAGGGTACAAACTCTCTTTTCCCTAGGAGAACTGTTTCGATCCGGTCCATTTAGTGGACAGTGCTCACCAGACCACTTGATCTGGACTAGTGTTATTTTAGATTTAGTTTTGGCAAAAGTGACAATATGATTGTCACTAATGCCGCTTTTAATGTTCTTGGTTTTGTTGTTATTTTCCTGTTAACCCAACCTTTTGTATCCACAGGTTCATACATAGACTTATTTTTAAGGTCATCTGATATATCCCAGGAGCTTTCTTCTTCCTACTTCTTTTTTCAGGACAAATTGGAGATGTGTGATTGCCGGAACAACACTTTACACAGAACTCGTGAGTCTAGATCTGGTCTAGGTGAGGATTCTATTGAATTATCTCGTTATCTGTTATTAAGCAAACTTACATTTGAAAATGTCTCAGGAATGTAAAATACTGTCTTTGAACGTGAGGGGTCTCAATTCATATAGGAAAAGATACCTCCTACAAAAACGAATTAAGGAACAAAACGCGGATATTGTCTGCATACAAGAAACACATTTAAATAAATGCTCAGCAGGAAAATTTAAACTTAACCAATTCTCTCAAATATTCCACTCAACTCTCTCTAAAAAGAAAAAAGCAGGTGTTTTTATCGCTATTAAGGACACTCTGGGATTGGTGGTGGGGGAGACAACTTGTAGTGAGCATGGCAGATTGGTGATTATCTCCGGTACTATTAATTCGCAAGAATACACATTCGCTAATATATATGCCCCTAATACACACCAAATAAATTTTATAAACAAAAAACTTAAAAAAATCACTGACCAATCTAAAGGCAAATTATTCATAGTAGGAGACTTGAACTCTATAGTTGACCCTAAAGTTGATTGTACCTCCCAAATTAGAAAACCCCACTCAATACTACAGACATCTTTGATTAAATATGAGTTATTTGATACATGGAGATGTATCCATCCCAATGAAAAACAATACACTTATTATTCACCAATCTACCAATCATTCACGAGGATAGATCATTGTCTTAATGACAGGTTCTCCCTACCACTGATCTCAGAGGTCGAAATAGGCCCTAGAATATGGTCTGATCATTCACCTCTAATTGTTAAATTTCAGCTAGTAAATTCAATTCCACATCCGCATAATTGGAAACTAAACAAATTCATACTGAACTTGGAACATTCACTCCCTGCTATAAAAAGAGACTTGATGGAATACTTTGAGCTCAATGACACTGAAGGAATATCCGGAACAATACTATGGAATGCCCATAAGGCATATATGAGGGGTGTGCTGATGAAACAAGGTGCTGTGCTGAAAAGAAGAATTAAAGAGAAAACTGATAATCTGCTTAAAAAAATTAAAGGTTTGGAAAAGGAAATATTTAGTAATAATAAGAAAAACCTTATTCAGAAATTGGAAGAGACAAGACAAGAACTGGCGGAGCTTATGTACTATCAGTACGATAAATGGCAAACCATTTTGAAGGAGAACTGGTACTGTGAGGGAAACAAGGCAGGGAAATCAATGGCGAGGAAAATCAAAGGGAAAAGGATATACCAGAGAATTATCAAAATAAAACACCCCAAAACAAATACAGTAGTTCATCACCCTAGAAATATAGTAGATGCACTTGCTGCATACTACGAAAACCTATATAATTTAGCAAACAACCCAGATACCCATATCCCAACTCCCCTGGAAATAGACAATTATTTAGAATCAGTAGATCTCCCTTCATTATCAGAGTTTGAGCAGAAGTCCCTTTCAGTCCCCTTCTATCAACAAGAAATAGAGAGAGTCATAAATACCCTAAAAAGAGATAAAGCACCCGGCCCAGATGGCTATATCAATGATTATTATAAGAAATTCGTAAGTATATTATTAAAACCACTCACAGATATGTTTAATGAGGCAGCTTCCCTAGGTACTTTCCCCAAAGAGTCGTTAACAGCATTCATTTCAACCATCCCTAAAGAAGATAAAGACCCAGTAGACCCCAGCAGTTACAGGCCAATTTCACTCCTAAACACCGATATCAAAATATATGCCCGAGTTATAGCTAACAGACTATCCCCTCTGATGCCCCAACTTATTCACCCAGATCAGGTGGGATTTACCAAAGGCAGATCCACATGTGATGGGACAAGGAAAGTTCTTGCTATTTTACATGAACTTAGACTCTGTCAGACGCCTACCCTCCTCGTCTCACTTGACGCGGAGAAGGCGTTTGACAGAGTTAATTGGATATACCTATCTAAAGTATTGACCAAATTTGGTATCCCCAGTTTCCTTCACAGTGCTATTCTCGCTTTATATACACAACCATCCGCTAAAGTTCTAACGTCTGGTTCTCTTTCCACCTCATTTGATATTAGGAATGGTACCCGTCAGGGATGCCCACTATCCCCATTAATTTTCAATTTTACTTTGGAACCCCTTGCCCAGAAAATCAGAAACAACACACAAATCCACGGTATTCAATTAGGACGGACATATACTAAGTTAGGCCTTTATGCAGACGACATAATTCTCTATTTACAAAAAACATTAATATCATTACCCAATTTAACTAAAGAATTAGATATATTTTCCCAAATTTCATATTATAGACTAAACGAAAAGAAGACAGTCATACTCCCTTGCTATGTGCCAAAAAAAACGAAAGAAACCCTTCAAAACTTTTGCCAATATACTTGAAATGATAAAACAATTAAATATTTAGGAATCCAACTCACCCCCACCATAAACCAGTTATACAAAGAAAATTACAATCCTTGGCTATCCAAAATCAAAATCAAATTAGATGCCCTATCAAAGTTAGAATATTCCTGGTCTGGTAGAATAGCAGCTTTTAAAATGATGGTATTGCCCCAACTCCTTTATTTGTTCCGGAATCTTCCGATAAGAGTCCCCCAGACTTTCTTTAACACCATTCAGAAATTACTCAACCAATTTGTCCTGATGAACAAAAAAGCTAGGTTCTCCAACAAAATTTTAACAGCACATACATCTAGCCTAGGCCTGAGCACACCTAATATAGAACTATATTATAAAGCAACAGTTTTGGACCAATCCAGGTCAATATGGACTGAAGATTATACTAAACAATGGGTATTAATAGAAGAAGATCAATTACCCTATAAATCTTATAAACTATTTCTAAAGTCTAGGCTAACATGGGGAATTAGACAGAATATATACAACCCGGTTACAGCCAATACTATTAAGATATGGAAAGAGGCTATTAAGATATGTAACAAAGACACGTTGGCTATAGAACTTTCCACACCTCTAAACGTCCTATACTCGGTAGTCAGGAATATTAACATAGAAAATTGGATCGATCATGGAATCAAAAATATAGGGGACCTGTTGGAAGATTCCGGAACTAGATCCCTTAGACCCTTCGAATACTTACTATCAACCCACGCCATCCCAATATCTGACAAACCTACTTATGACAAAATACATAGATTCCTAACTAAACATCCATATAATCCAATTACCATTACCCCCAAATAAATAAAATTATACAGCCAGAAGGAAACTACCTCAAAGGCACATCTTTACTATATAAATCCTTAATAGATATGAAGGAAGAAATACCCAAGTGGCAATTAATTAGATGGCAACAATTTTTGAATACAGAGATTGACACAGAGGAATGGGAGCTGACTGTTAGATCGTTTAAAAAATCCTCTCACTGTGTAGCTCACCATGAGGGACTGATCAAAACAATATGGCATTGGTATTTAACCCCTGAAAGAATATCTAAATTCGAAGGCAAAGCACCTCCTTTATGCTGGAGAAAATGCAAACTGACGGGTACCATTGAACATATCATGTGGGAATGTCCGAGACTTAAAAAACTGTGGTCAGAAATTGAAGACTTTCTCAAGCAACTACGAATGTCACTACAATCGATTCCACCTGGTATGGCCTTATTACACCTGGGCACCAGGGACTTACCACCTCAAGAGAGATTAATTATAGACCACATCTTTATAGTAGTTCGGAACCAAATAGCCTGTAACTGGAAAACAATCTATGTACCAACACTTAAAGATGTTCTTAAAAAAGTAGAAACTAACCTTTTAGCAGAAAAGGTATGGTCGATCAGATGTGGTACCTTACAAGCTTTCCTGAGGAAGGTAAGCCTCTGGCCTACGGTCTATAAAAACTCAAAAGTTCTGGAATTCTGAAGTGTCAAACATAGAGATCCTCTCACGTTCAAAGAGACAGACAGACAAACTTCCATCCCGTCTCACCTGGATCAGATCAGATTGGCTCAACCTAGTACTGTACACTCTGGCAATTGTCTACCTAGATAACATGTTTATCTGCATACATATTTCTGAATATACCTGAAATTCTTCTGGGATAATTAAAATGTATTTTAATGCATTAGATCAGTTATAATAATAATAGCTCACCAACTAAATAGATGGTCATTCACTGTTAATACCCACTTTACAATCCACACTCGAAATCTTTGTAGTTTATTAAACAAAGAACAGGTTAAAACTTAGCTGAGATGCAGGCACGATGCTAAGAGGAAAATTTGGCATATGGAACACATTAGTTCCACTCCCTGGGATCTCTGTAGGGAGGCCCAAAACCCCCATTTCCCAGGTTGAGAGGAACTTAAACACACTAATTTCCCTTTAATGCCATGTTTTTTGTTTAAACTATGCCTGCCATAATCCACTTCAGTGGTCCTACAGTTCAACCATAACTTATAGTGTTCTTATACTTCTCTTATTTCTACCTAATCATGTCAAGATATAGATTCTTGGCAACTATAATTTATACAGCCTTTACTATTCAAACAAGTTTTATGGTATTAACTACACAAAGTCTGAGATGCGTCTACAGCCACAATCATCCTGCACTTATAAGATAAGCTCTTACCAAATAAAGATGACGCATATAACTATATATGTATAGGTACACATTCAATACATAGAAGTAAGGTAATTACAAGGTCCTATTATACCTATTATACCTTACATACTACCAACAGTTAAATTCCGATACTCAGACTACCACATACACTCTCTCCATGCTGGTTTTTACTCATCTAACGTTGCTGTTAAGATAATAACAACAATAAAAATACTAACCTATCTTCTAATGTACCAATTATAAGAATAACAGTTCATAAGGCTTTGTGATGTATCACTGATTTGATCTGGAATGTAAGATATACAATTCTATGTACATTGTATTCCAACGTATTTCTGTATTCCTGTATGGTTATGTTATGCCATACCTGGCTTGTTATTTGTTCATTTGTTTGTTTTAAAAAATTTCAATAAAAAACTATTGAAAATGAAAGTCTATGGGGGATTTTACCAATTTTGGACCCCTGTAACTCTGGTTTGCAGAGATGTAGGGACCCCATCTTTGGAATCCAAGTCTAACAATATGTCTTCTACCTGCATGAGACATTTCGTGAAATTCAGACGTTGCTAACGGCCATAGCTGAGATTTATGTACGTCACCATCACTACCATTGAAATAGCCCAAATAAACAGGTTTTTGTGACCCTAGGCTATGACCTCTTTGGCCTAGGGGCCCGAAACTCACCAGTCATGTTTCCCCTAAGGGTCCCTACAATGCTAGAAAATTTGGTACTGCTGAGCCATTGCCCTTTGAAAAGATGTGAGATTTTGGAAAGTGAAATAGGGAGGCAATGAAAGTCTATGGGGGATTTTACCAATTTTGGACCCCTGTAACTTTGGTTTGCAGAGATGTAGGGACCCCATCTTTGGAATCCAAGTCTAACAATATGTCTTCTACCTGCATGAGACATTTCGTGAAATTCAGACGTTGCTAACGGCCATAGCTGAGATTTATGTACGTCACCATCACTACCATTGAAATAGCCCAAATAAACAGGTTTTTGTGACCCTAGGCTATGACCTCTTTGGCCTAGGGGCCCGAAACTCACCAGTCATGTTCCCCCTAAGGGTCCCTACAATGCTAGAAAATTTGGTACTGCTGAGCCATTGCCCTTTGAAAAGATGTGAGATTTTGGAAAGTGAAATAGAGAGGCAATGAAAGTCTATGGGGGATTTTACCAATTTTGGACCCCTCTAACTCTGGTTTGCAGAGATGTAGGGACCCCATCTTTGGAATCCAAGTCTAACAATATGTCTTCTACCTGCATGAGACATTTCGTGAAATTCAGACGTTGCTAACGGCCATAGCTGAGATTTATGTACGTCACCATCACTACCATTGAAATAGCCCAAATAAACAGGTTTTTGTGACCCTAGGCTATGACCTCTTTGGCCTAGGGGCCCGAAACTCACCAGTCATGTTCCCCCTAAGGGTCCCTACAATGCTAGAAAATTTGGTACTGCTGAGCCATTGCCCTTTGAAAAGATGTGAGATTTTGGAAAGTGAAATAGGGAGGCAATGAAAGTCTATGGGGGATTTTACCAATTTTGGACCCCTGTAACTCTGGTTTGCAGAGATGTAGGGACCCCATCTTTGGAATCCAAGTCTAACAATATGTCTTCTACCTGCATGAGACATTTCGTGAAATTCAGACGTTGCTAACGGCCATAGCTGAGATTTATGTACGTCACCATCACTACCATTGAAATAGCCCAAATAAACAGGTTTTTGTGACCCTAGGCTATGACCTCTTCGGCCTAGGGGCCCGAAACTCACCAGTCATGTTCCCCCTAAGGGTCCCTACAATGCTAGAAAATTTGGTACTGCTGAGCCATTGCCCTTTGAAAAGATGTGAGATTTTGGAAAGTGAAATAGGGAGGCAATGAAAGTCTATGGGGGATTTTACCAATTTTGGACCCCTGTAACTCTGGTTTGCAGAGATGTAGGGACCCCATCTTTGGAATCCAAGTCTAACAATATGTCTTCTACCTGCATGAGACATTTCGTGAAATTCAGACGCTGCTAACGGCCATAGCTGAGATTTATGTACGTCACTACCATTGAAATAGCCCAAATAAACAGGTTTTTGTGACCCTAGGCTATGACCTCTTCGGCCTAGGACTGCATTGAACGCGACCCACGCATTGTGCACATTCTGGACAACACCAATTACTGGGTTTATACCCTTCTGGATCCATGGTACAAACACAATGTTCCAAAACTGCTTGAAGAAAGAGTCCGACAGGTCAAAATGGAAGAATACCAGCAGGCCCTTGTGGAGACTTTAAAGAGGAGATTGACATCCTCCCCCTCCTCTAGCCAGTTGTACGCCGACAGACTGACTTCCGCAAACCCAGGACGACCAGGAGGGCAGCAAACAACACAAGCCGTAGCTAGTGCCCAAAAGGGAATGGTATCGGCAGTGTCCTTGGAGTGGGAAAATTTTCTGACACACATGCAGCAGCACACAGAACAGCAAGCGTGCAGATCCACCTCCAACACCGATCGCCTGGAGAAGATGGTCAAGGACTACATGTCAGATGGCATAGCTGTGTTGAACAATCCATCTGCACCCTTCAACTATTGGGTATCGAAGCTAGACACCTGGCACAAACTGGCAATGTACGCAATAGAGGTGCTGGCTTGCCCGGCAGCCAGCGTTATGTCGGAACGCTGTTTTAGTGCTGCCGGAGGCATCGTCACAGATCGGCGTATCCGCCTCTCCACAGAAAATGCAGACCGTCTGACTCAAATTAAAATGAATCAATACTGGATTGGAAACGACTACGCAACACTCCCGGACCCCAACCAAGTAACATGAACAATGAACATCTGTGATGGGTTAGCGTTTCCGGTCCCTGTTTATTGAACCTCTCATCTGTATTAAATTTATGACTGCATGGCGACAAAACGCAAATTGCTATCCGCACGCTTCTTGTCCTCATGCAAGGCCTGGGTTGTTGTGTCTCAAAGCGTGGCCTTCTCCTCCTGCGCCACCCTCCTCCTGTTCCATCACGTGTGCTGCTGCTGGGTTAGCGTTACCGGTCCCTTTTCCTGAAACCTCTTATATGTATTACATTTATGACTGCATGCCGACAAAAAGCATGTTACCTGTGCAAAGAAAACAGACATTTCCCGCATTTAAAAGACAGTTTTCCCTTTGAAACTTTAAAATCGATTTTCTCAAAAACTATAAGCTCTTTTTGCTAATTTTTTTTTCCTCTTGTACCCACTCCCAAGGTGCACATACCCTGAAAATTTGGGGTATGTAGCATGTAAGGAGGCTTTACAAAGCACGAAAGTTCGGGTCCCCATTGACTTCCATTATGTTCGGGTCGAACACCCGAACATCGCATCGATGTTCGGCGAACGTTCGCGAACCCAAACATCTAGGTGTTCGCCCAACACTAATAGGCAATAGCAGTGTTAGGAAGACTTGCCTAAGGTCTCCTACTGAATAGGTGCTGGCTTACTGAACAGACAGAGTTGAGATTTGAACTCTGGTCTCCTTTGTCAGAGGCAGCGCCCTTATCCATTACACCATGCAGTCACTGCTTTCAGATATTTAGCCAGACATGGCCTTCTCTTTTGTGTTATTTGTCTTGTCTACTTTTTCTCTTGTATTGAGCATAAATAGTAACTTTTAGGCCAGCAATTTCAGGCCAGCTTCAGTTGGTATAGTGGTTAGTGTGCTTATCCACCATACAGTGAGACCCAGGTTCAAATCCCAGCCAATGTGAGTTGGCTTTTATGCTACAAATCCTTAAAGGGAACCTAAACGGAGAAGGATATGGACTTTTCCTTTTAAAATAATACCAGTTGCCTGAATCGCCTGCTGATCCTGTGTCTCTAATACTTTTAGCCACAGCCCCTGAACAAGCATGCAGATCAGGTGCTCTGACTGAAGTCAGACTGGATTAGCTGCATGCTTGTTTCAGGGTGTGATTCAGCCACTATTGCAGTCACAAAGATTAGCTGGACTGCCAGGCAACTGGTATTGTTTACAGGAAACATCCATATCATTCTCAGTTAAGGTTCCCTTTAAAGGAGAACTGTAGTGAAAGGTATATGGAGGCTACCATATTGATTTCCTTTTAAGCAATACCAGTTACCTGGCTATCCTGCAGATCCTCTGCCTCCAATACTTTTAGCCCTAGACCCTGAACAAGCATGCAGCAGATCTGGTGTTTGACATTTTTGTAAGATCTGACAAGATTAGCTGCATGCTTGTTTCTGGTGTGATTCACACTACAGTGGCTGGAAAGTGTACTGGTTAAGGGCTCTGCTTTTGACATGGGAGACCAGGGTTTGAATCCTGGCTAGGTCAAGTACCTATTCAGTAAGGAGTTCAAGGCAAGACTCCCTAACACTGCAGGGTGGCCTCTTGAGCACGTCCCTGTGGCTTGCAGCTCTTGGGTGCTTTAAGTCCGACAGGAGAAAAGCACTATACAAATGTTTGGATTATTACTGCAGCCAAATAGATCAGCAGGGCTGCCAGGCAACTGGTATAGCTTAAAAGGAAATCAATATGGCAGCCTCCATATACCTCTCACTACAGTTCTCCTTTAAGCAACCTAATGGTTCTATTGCATTGAGCATAAATGTTAAATTTTAGGCTAGCTTCACTTACTTCTGTAGTGGTACAGTGCTTAGGGTGACGTGCCCACCACACAGTGAGATCTGGGTTTGATACCCAGCTATGGTATGATGTATACTCATGTATGTATCCCCAGCTATGGTATGATGTATACTCATGTATGTATTCCCAGCTATGGTATGATGTATACTGTTTTTTAAAATAGTATAATTCCCTGGCAGAAGAGACCCTCCTCCCTCGGGGAGGAGGGAGGAGGCCAATTAAAATCTCCCTAGCAGAGAGTGTAGCACCTGTCCCATAACTAATTAGTGTAGGCAGACAACTGAGTCAAATGGTATAAAAGACCTAGCTTGAAGGGAGGGTGGGCAGGTTCTCTAGCACTGAAAGCAGTGTGTTTGACAATAACATGTCTACTGACAGTGAAATGGAGGGTAAAAATTTTGCTCAATACAGCATTATGGGGCGAATCGAACTTTCGCAAAAGTTCGCCTGATGCAGGCGAACGCGAACCTCCAAAGTTCGCCTGGAACCGTTCGCAGGCGAACCGTTCGGCCCATCTCTACCCTACAGTATCCCTTTAAGGAGACCAGGTGCACTGGGTCTTTCAGCAACTGTGAAAGAGAGGCTATCTGAAAATCTTCCTCATTAAGAGATATATGGCTTTATAATGTTGGAACTATGGTTCCCTTTTGTGACATTTGGACTGATCGTGGCCTGCAGGATTTGTTGCGCATAGTCACTATTATTTTTTATTATTTTTTCATTTTTGTATTTTTGGAAGTGCCATCTACATCCATTTGACTGCCACATTGGGGTGACGACCCCTTAGGTTTATATCTATAAGAAGGAGTGTGTATTGCCGGGGCATGGTGCTGTGATTGTGGGGGGATGTAGGGGGGCGGGGAGTACATTTTTTATGTGGCTGGTGACCACCATTACCGGGTGCACATGGGGTAAGGTGTGAGCATGGAGGAGTAAGTGGCATAATAGGTGCCCTTACGGTTGTTTCCTTGGGTCCGTGCCCACTTTCCCCCATGTGCAGCTTTGGTATAGTAACATCATTTGTATTATTCATCACTTTGTATCGTGCACGGTCGTGATAGGTATTTTCAGCTGAGACAAGTTAGGGCAATTGCCCGTTCTATGCGATTTATGTGCATATAATTATATGTAACTATTATAATTGATTGATTGGCTTTTTGCAATCATACTAATGAATACCAATTATGAAAATTAAAAATAACAGGTGGTGGAACATCATATACTGGTAGTGCGTTTTTTTTTTGTCCTTTAAAACGGATCTGCACTCACAACTTCCTCTCTGCTCTAAAAGATACACAACAGCATATTAGCCTTTAAACAAAAAACATTTCTGTGTTACAGCTGATACAAATCCTGCAATAAATCTTAAGTGTGTCTACGTCCTGGCCAGGAGCACTCTGCGCATGCGCACTACACAGTTGTGACGTTGTGCAATCAAAGATGCACGCCACCCTGCAGCGCCTGCGCACTGCTCACTGACTCGGAAGTAGCTTCTGGGGCCCTTAGAAGATAACTTAAAGGGGAACTGAAGAGAGAGCTATATGGAGGCTGTCATGCTTATTTCCTTTTAATCAATACCAGTTTTCTGGCAGCCCTGCTGGTCTGTTTCTCTGCAGTAGTATCTGAATAAAACCAGAAACAAGCATGCAGCTAGTCTTGTCAGATCTGACTTTAAAGTCTAAACAACTGAAACACCTGATCTGCTGAATGCTTGTTCAGGGGCTATGGTTAATAGTATTAGAGGCAGAGGATCAGCAGGGCTGCCAAGCAACTGGTTTTGCTTAAAAGGAAATAAACATGACAGCCTCCATATACCTCTATCTTCAGTTCCCCTTTAAGAGAATGGAGGAAGTGGTGGTCAAGAAGAGAGCTTCCTACACATGCCTGCTCCCCAGTTTTTAGTTTAATAACAGCTCTCATTTACGCGTACGTTAAAAAAGGGCGCCGGGAAAAAAGGGCGCACGGTTTTAAACGATAAGCATGAATAACGTTTAAAAAATAAATTGTGCTATATTTCGTTTAAAAATAATGTTTTATAAAGTTATAAATCATTAAATAATGTGTATGAATTCGACAATTATAAAAACGTTAATCTTCCGTTTAAAAAGTGAAACGTATAACGTTTAAAAAAAAATACTAAGTAACCCTCCCTGTACCTACCCCTAACCCCTAGACCCCCCTGTTGGTGCCTAAACCTAAGACCCCCCTGTTGGTGCCTAAACCTAAGACCCCCCTGTTGGTGCCTAAACCTAAGACCCCCCTGTTGGTGCCTAAACCTAAGACCCCCTGTGATAAGCATTAATAACGTTTTAAAAAATATTGTGCGGTTTTTCGTTTAAAAATAATGATTTTAAAAAAGAAAATTTTTTTCAATTTTTCGTTTATAAATAATGTTTTAAAAATATTGTACTGTTTTTCGTTTAAAAATAATGTTTAGAAAATTATAAATCATTAAATAACGTGTAATCATGAGAAGCAGTTATAAAACATTAAAAGTCTCCGGGCGCCGCTTTTAAAACGTTATTTTTCTCCGGCGCCCTTTTTTCCTGTTGGGCGCCGATTAAACGATATTTATTATGGGAGTGAATGGCGGCGCCCTTTTTGTCCACCTGCCTCATGCGCCCAAATTTCCTGCTTCCCTCATTTACCCTGCACTGTCACTGCACTCATCCTGACAACCAGCCACCATTCCCAGCTCTTTTAGCTAAGACCCCTGCCTCACAACTGCTCCTACCCTCCCCCTTCTGTTATTTTAAAAGAGAGAAATACCTGTTTTACACACCTATTCCCCCCCTCCCTTCTCCCTGTCCCCAACTACAATTAACAACATGAAAGGCAGAGTGACAGGCTACATAAACAAGCAAAAAAACACAACATACTTACACAGGAGTCAATCTGTCCCACAGTCCCAGGACTGCAGGCAGCCCTCTCTCCCTCTGTCTCCCTCCAGTCTTGGCAGCTCGGACAGGCTGTCACTCCGCAGGTGCCTGCATCTTCTCTCTTTTCCCAAGACCACCATGTGCGTGAGGGGGTGGGGCAGTAAACAAGACTGCCAAGTGTGACGTGATTAGAGGCAGCAGCACCAAGCACGCTGCTCTGCCTCTGCGTGTCTATTTCCTGTGCGCCCATCTAGGCACAGGCAAGTAATTGACAGGGATTTAAATGTATATGTAGCCCACCAACGTGTTGATACATAGAAACGGGCGGGCTCCGGGCCCCTGAGTCCCGCGGGACCTACTGCGTTTGCAGGGCCTGCAGGGGCGATAGTTACGCCAGTGGGTGCTGTTATGTTATACAAGTATAAAGATATGTTGATGTCAGTGGGTTTTTTTCTTTGTTTGTTTGTTTTGCTGTCTGCAAGTTTGTGTAGTAGCAGTGGGTTTGTCTTGTAATCAGTGTTTTAAACTGTACCTGAAGGGGGGGGGGGGAGTGCACCTACAGGGTACGCACTTCGAAAGGTGGAAGCCTCTGGAATTTAAAGGACCTCTGTCGCGAAAATCTTAAAGTTTAAAGTACATGTAAACATATACAAATAAGAAGTACGTTTCTTCCAGAGTAAAATGAGCTATACATTACTTCTCTCCTATGTTGCTGTCACTTACAGTAAGTAGTAGAAATCTGACATTACCAACATATTTTGGACTAGCCCATCTTCTCATGGGGGAGTTTTCAGGGTTTCTTTATTTTTAAAAGCACTTAGTGAATGTCAGTTGCTCCTTCCAACTGCCAAAGAAGTGTGCAGGAGCAGGGAAGCTGGCCAGCATCAGTGTATAAATATTTTTCAGGGAATGTCTTTATAAAGAATAAAGGCCATACTGAGAATCCCCCATGAAGAGATGGACTAACCCCAAACCTGTCGGTAATGTCAGATTTCTATTACCTATTGTAAGTGACAGCAACATAGGAGAAAAGTAATATATGGCTCGTTTTACTCTGGAAGAAATGTACTTCTTATTTGTATGTGTTTTAAATTTTAAGATTTTCGCGACAGTTCCTCATTAACCCTTTCCACTCAGAGTTTTTTTACTAAAGGGAGTCGTTTCTACTCTGAGTTTTTTTTTTTTTTACAGAAATGCACTCTCCCTCTTACTCTCTCTCCCATTCTAACATGGAAGGTAACACAGTAACATGGTATATCTTATTTTAAAGAACACATTATAACGTTTCATTTCATACCTTATTTGACAGTTTGGTGTCTTCTATTCTATTTCCTGGGTCTAATCCTGGCCTGCGTGAGCAAGTTTTGCAATAATAGGTGGTTTATCGCCTGCCACCTGGTGTATTCCTGTCACTGCACACTGTGCAATCTTTGGTGTTTCGACCGGGATTATTAGCAATAAAATGCTGGATGCCATTTAGACGCTCCTCCACGTCCAAAAAGAAGGGCGGCCATATCTCTGCTGAGGCCTAGAGGCTTGTTGTTCGCGAACCAACTCAAGAATTAGGTTCTTGCGGTAGCTGATATGATCCTTTGGTTCATGTGGATGCAACTGGTTGTAAATTATGAAGCTATTCACTACTGCCAGCTCCAACAACCAAAAAAAGGTCTTCCTCCACCACTTTAGTGACTTCCTGTTGAAAGAGTAACTACTGGTGTAATGATCAAATCGGTCAACCGCTCCCATGTGTTTAGTATATTCTACAACTGCTGTGGGCTTCTAGACATTTTCAGTCACTCTACCTTTCATTCTTCTCTGCTGTGTTGTTGTAGTAGCAGGGTAGAAAGTGCTAAGCATGTGTATAATATGCTTATCCTTCCATGCCAATACCATCTCTTCACTGTCAAGTTTCCAAGCACGAACTTCACAACTCTTTTTGAATTGATTGCAGCATGAAATCGATTCACAACCTGTGGAACTGCCAGTGCCGCCTGCTCCCTGCCCCTGCTTCCCTGGCCAGCCGCAATACATTACCTATCCGCTGGCGCGATTCCCTGGGTCCCCGCAGTCTCATTTCTTCCAGCCAATCAATGTACATAGGTAGCGCTCCACTTCTCCGTATGGCTGTATTCAAATAAAGGGGGTCCCCTCTCGGGGCCGCACTCACCCAACCAGGGCCGGGCTGAGGCATAGGCTGGAGAGGCTCCAGCCTCAGGGCGCAGTGTAGGAGTGGGGCGCAAAATTCATTCAGCTGTCATTCCTAATTGTGTTTGAAGCAGAAAGAAATAAGAAAAGGGGATACATAGCAGTGACTGCAAGCCAGATAACTAGACATTAAGGTGTTGGGGAGGTTGTGGGCCCTGTGGCGCCTCTTAGTCTAATGGCAATCAGTGTGTGATGGCTGAGGTGGGAGGGATGGAGGGGCGCACTTTGGTGTCTCAGCCTTGGGTGCTGGAGGACCTTGTCCCTGCTCTGCACCCAACGGTTGTGACCACTGTCAGACTGGTCATGTGTCACTTATAGTTCTCCTCTGGCCGACTGCCCGATCTCCAATGTGTTGTGGTCCTGCTGGAAACGCTCTTCCACTGTAGTCATGTAGATATTCAATATGCCTCAAAAGGAAAGAGCCTCACATAGCGTAATTCCATAATTCCTTTTGAGGCATATTGAATATCTACATGACTACAGTGGAAGAGTGTTTCCAGCAGGACCACAACACATTGGAGATCGGGCAGTCGGCCAGAGGAGAACTATAAGTGACACATGACCAGTCTGACAGTGGTCACAACCGTTGAGTGAGTGCGGCCCCGAGAGGGGACCCCCTTTATTTGAATACAGCCATATTGAGAAGTGGAGTGCTACCTATGTACATTGATTGACTGTTTAAAGAGACTCCGTAACAAAAATTGCATCCTGTTTTTTATCATCCTACAAGTTCCAAAAGCTATTCTAATGTCCTCTGACTTACTGCAGCACGTTCTACTATCACCATCTCTGTAATAAATCAACTTATCTTTCTCTTGTCAGACTTGTCAGCCTGTGTCTGGAAGGCTGCCAAGTTCTTCAGTGTTGTGGTTCTGTGATGCATCTCCCCCCTCCAAGCCCCTCTCTGGACACTGCCTGTGTGTTATTTAGATTAGGGCAGCTTCTCTCTTCTTTTATCTTTTACAAGCTGGTTAAATCCTCCTCTGAGCTGGCTGGGCTTTCACATACTGAGGAATTACATACAGGCAGAGCTGTCTGCACTCTGCAGGAAGAAACAGCCACTTCAGTGGAAGATAGCTGCAGGGGGAAAGAAACACACAAATGATCTCTTGAGATTCATGGGACTTAAGAGGCACATACCCAAAATAAAATATCAAATATAAAACTAGACACACCAACTTAGTGGATAAAAATTGGCCGAAGGCGTTGTTTATTGCGGTTTTCAAATTAAAGTTGTTCGATACTTTTATTCTATGAAATACTTTAAATATTAATTCAACCTTAACTTTATTAAAACTGTAAAAAACATAAATAATCCAAAGTTAAGCATATCCAAACACACATCATAGTCGAACAACTTCTAAAGTACTTAGCCCGCCCACCACCGTGGGCAACTTTTACCGCCAATAAAGGCAATAGCCTACGACAGTCCCGAAAGTCCAAGAAGAGGGAGGGTGGGAGGGGGATCGCAGCTTGTCCTGACAGAAACTGAGGAGAGAATGACATCCCACACTGATCTGTGACAGGAGCTCAAAGTTCATTGGCTGCCGATAACCCCACTCCTTCTGACAGCTGCCAATCAGGATTATCTACAGGTGCTCTTTTGCCCAGATACCTGACAGCTTCAGATATCACCAGCCGGCCCCTGAAAGAAAGGAGGGAAAGAGCAGTACCACAGAAACCAAGTGCATAAGAACCTATGCAAATACACAAGCAATATCACAACCTGTATTTTGTGTGGCCACAAAGTCCCAAGAGGCCCTTGCTCCATTATGTCGCTCAGGCCTTACATGGGACTTAAGAGGCACATACCCAAAATAAAATATCAAATATAAAACTAGACACACCAACTTAGTGGATAAAAATTGGCCGAAGGCGTTGTTTATTGCGGTTTTCAAATTAAAGTTGTTCGATACTTTTATTCTATGAAATACTTTAAATATTAATTCAACCTTAACTTTATTAAAACTGTAAAAAACATAAATAATCCAAAGTTAAGCATATCCAAACACACATCATAGTCGAACAACTTCTAAAGTACTTAGCCCGCCCACCACCGTGGGCAACTTTTACCGCCACCAGACAGGCTATCGCCTGGCACCCCAGCCCACGGCCTTCTCAGCCATATTCTGAAGCTCCATATTAAAAATGTCAACACCAATTGGGGACAAGTGAACTAAGTCCTTCCTATACAAACCCCGGACCCCCCCTTCCAAGTCAATGTGTCTGTAGGAAAAACCCCCGACCGAAGAAAGAAATTTGCACATGGCCCAATTTACCCGCTTCCTAATTTTGACGAAAAAACGCTTGCTGAGTGAGACGTACCATAACAAACGAGGGACAATTTCGGAGAAAACCAAAACCGTGTTCGGAAAAATTTCGCGAATCTGCAAAAAATCCCGACGCATCCTAGACAAAAGGTTTAAAGTTTTGACTTTTCCCAGGTCATTTCCCCCTAAATGGATTATTAAGATGTCAAGAACCGGCTCAAAAGATAAAAGAGTGGCCGATAATCCACACCACCTGCTTCAGACCTAGGAAAGAAAACAAGTTAATTTTATACAACCAAAGAAGGGCGAACATATAACCTATACCTATAGGACTCCCATCTGCCTATCTTTTTAATTGTAGATTCCGACAATCCTAATCTCGCAGCTTCTGTGGCTGCCCCAATTCGGAACGAGTGACTTGAGAATTTAAAAGCCTGCAATCCCAGCGTATTCATACATTTACCGAGTATGGCTCTAAACTGAAAAATAGAAAGCGCCGACCCATCGGCATGGGAAAGAAAGGAAGGAGACGACGAACGGATACTGGAAAATTCGCTGACCAAGCGCACTGGGCACGACGAGGAACCATCTAATTTAAAAAGTGTAAGCAAAACCCCCCGGCCGGCCCTATCCGTTTTAGACTTTTTGATGAAAATTTGAACAACGATACATCCTGGGGGCGAAGACCGGAATGCTCAGATTTGGCTTTTGCAACCAATTCTGAGATGCGCAGGGCTCCGAAAAAGGCTAAAGAAAAAGCCGCTCGAAACAGACGGACTTCGTATTCAGAAGAGCAAATCAAAGGAAGGATAAGTAACAAGTCGCCTAAAAGCTCGAAGGAAATCGGACGCCTACCATCCGGCACTGAAAGACCCGAACGGAAGCCCTTCATCATCTGCTTCACTAGACAGTAGTCCGTGCACGGAGGCGAACGATGAAGCTTCCTAAAAAAGGAGATACCACAAAGCTTACGCTGTAACGATGGGATTGAGGCTCCTAAAGACACTTTGGAACAAACATAAGACAACACCCATTCTACTTCATCAGCGAAAGGCGACTTTTGAAACAGCCCAGCGTAACTGCACCAATCCTGCCATGCAGCTGAATAATCAGCCCATGTTTTTGCAGACAGTGATTTACAAATAGAAGCTGTTATTAAGTCGAATCAAGGTCCATAAGTGCGCCAGGCAAGGCATTCTTTCTTCGTCCGCCGATGGCGCCAACACCCTGAATGTGGAGAGCTGCTGCCGGGATAAAGCATCGGCTATCAGATTGGACTTACCAGGTAAATGTACAGCTTTTAACCACACATTAAAATTAAGACAGAGCAGGACTAATTGTCTCAGAATATGCAAAACAGGAAGGGGTTTAGATGTAAGGCAGTTAACTGCATAGACCACTCCCTTATTGTCCGATTGGAGCAGAATCCGCTTGTTTGCGAATGATCTACCCCATATCGACAATGCCACCAATACAGAAAAAAGCTCCAAAAGAACGATGTTCTTAACAAATCCTTGCTCAATCCATGACACTGGCCACTGCTCAGCACTCCAGTGACCCTTCCAATAAGCACCATACCCGATCGATCCAGCTGCATCGGTAAATAAATCCATCTGATCGTCTTTTATAAACTCCTCCTGCCACATTGACCTTCCGTTATAGTTGATCAGGAAGCTATGCCACACCAGCAGATCTTCCTTCACGTCTCTGGTCAAGCGAACGTGCCAAGAAGGATTCTTCAAACCCGACAACAATCGTGCCGTGCGCCGCGAGAATACTCTCCCCATGGGCATAATGTGGCTTGCGAAAGCTAGACGGCCAAGGAGTTCTTGCAGCTCCTTGACTGTCGCTTTTGACTTGCCTAAAAGGTAGTTCAGCAATGACTTTGAAACCAAAATTTTTTCAGGGGGTAAACGATATTCCATTAAAACTGTGTCGATTGTAATTCCTAGAAAAATCAATTCCGTGGTCGGTAAAACCGATTTCTCTTCCGCAACCGGAACGGCAAATTTCTCCGCTATGTCGTGAAAAGTTAAAAATAAGTTAAACGCCTCATCGGAACCGGGGGACCCGACGAATAAAAAGTCATCCAAATAATGCAACGCCGGAATGACATACTTGCTGAACTACCCACTCGAGGAATGTTGCAAAAATTTCAAAATAAAAACAGGACAGGGTACAGCCCATGGGGAGGCACATATCGAAATAAAAAAGACCGTTAAATCGAAAACCGAGGGAATTGAAACCTCCCGGCCAAAACGGCAGCAGACGAAACGCTGACTTAATATCTGTTTTGGCTAGCAATGCACCTTTACCGAAGCCACGGATCACCGATACAGCCTGATCGACGGATAAATAAGAGACCGATCGTAAATGCGTTTCAATGGAATCATTTAGAGAGTCACCCTTGGGAAAAGATAAATGATGGATTAGACGCCATTCGCCTGGCTCTTTTTTTTGGTAAAATTCCCAAGGGTGACAATCTAAAATCCGTAAACGGTGGCGAGGAAAACGGACCAGCTACCCTACCTGCTGCAATCTCCTTGTCAATTTTAGATTGGACCACAGCTGACAAATTTTTAACCGATTTGAGGTTCTCAACCCATGAACAGCCAGATCCTCCGATTTGGGAAGCGCTCGAGCCACGGAATTAGCTCGATGAGCTTCACTGGGGTCCGCGCTCCGCAGAAAGGACTCCTTGGAGGAGCCCTGCACGGCAGCTGCTACTTTCTTATAACAACGCGCCGCCGGGTGAAGGCCGCCGCAATTGACACACTCGTGCTTGTATCGGCAGTTCGCCGCAAACTTGCACTGTGATTCGTTAAAGGCATAAATGTATTTGACAGAGTTGGTAACTGAACCCTTGAAAACACACATGGGAGTCTGGTACCTTAAGCGGTGAGCCACTTTCAAGACCACACGACAAAAGCCTTTCTTAAATGTTACATTGCTAGCATTCCCACTTTGTGTGTTAGACTTAGGAGATTGCGCACGCTGTGGTAACAATATGCTGATCCAGAGGCTGACATCCTTTGAGCCCCAACGCAGCGAGGGATAGATGGACATCTTCTGACGATAAGCGTCATCATAAGTAAACCACGCCATCCCTCCGTACTGCCGCTGGGCCTCGAAAACAGTATCCATGTGCTGGAATAAACCTGCCGCAAGCTCCGGCTGCTTTTCAACTATAACACTAGCGAGAATTAAAAATGCTTGAGGAAGCAGATCCACATGCTCTCCCCGCCATATATTTTCCTTCACCGCAAGAGGTAAATGATAACCCAGTGAGGAAGAAACACAGGGTAAAGCCTCCTTGTACAAAAGCTCTGAAACGCCAGACCTAATGACAGGAGGAGGGTTGTTACTAATCTCCAGTGATGAAGGAAAATTTGCAGGCAAGGGAGCAGGGTGAACCCTTTGAGTGCCTGGGGGTACCCAGACAGCAGCAGGTGAAGCAGAACTAGTAGGAACAGCATTAGAAACAGGCAATCTCTCAATCACTTGCTTTAAGCAATCAACTACCACCTTTAGTCTATCAAATAAACCCTCCCTGCTTTCACCCCTGTTCTCACCGTGTCTATGAAGAGATGTCTCATCGTCAGAGGAACTGGAATCCCTGTCGCCAGCGACAGCCCCTCCTGTAGCAGCAGGAAGACGTCCGTCCTGGATCGCTGTGCCAGCGAATCTGGCTTCCGATGCTGGTGGAAATCCTGGATCCCGACTGGCTGTGGAAGGGGGGGCCCCTGATTGACAGGCAGCCCCCCAAGCGCTCACAGGGAGGACTCCAGAAGAGCGCTGCAGTGAAAGTTGGTCTGGAGTAGGCATGATGGCAGGTGTGCTGTGGGGTGAAGAAGTGCTGAAAGAGGAGCTGGGACCATCCACCAGAGGAGGGGGAATTGGAGGTGTCCAGGATGCAGGAGCCGCCAGCATGCCTGCAATTGTGGCCGAAGATGACGATGCCAGATGTTGGGGAGGGCAGCGGGCTGAGGTGCGCACTGTGCGGGGGCATCAGACGGAACTGATGCGGATTGCTGAGCAGAGGGGGCGGAGGAAAGCGCTGGAGCGCAAACAGACCTCAGATCCGCGGCAAGATGGCGCCCGCCGGTCACGTGACCGCGCCCACTTCCGCCCTTACTGCTGCGGACACTTCCTGTGGGCGCGGTGTTCCGGGAATTCGCTCCCCCCGGACCTCTGGAGAATAGGGCCTCCTGGGTTTCTTTGGCCTCTTCGCCGGCGGCGCCTCCGGGAAACCATCGCTCGCACCGGCAGAAAGAAGATCCTCTTGATGCCGATCCTTCCTGGAGCGACCCTTTGACGGCTTGGGCGGCCGCTCCACAGTCACTGTAGCAGGTACAGGGTTGGTGGGGGCTGGAGCCAGTAAGGGCTGCTGGGGAGAAACCTCAGTGTCCATGGGAGTAGGAAGGGAAGAAGCAGCAGAAAAGCCCGCAGAAGGCAAGACAGCAGGTGAGATGGCATCCAAAATTCTCTTTAAAAGTTCCTCTCCTCCCTCAGATCTGGCCACGGCAGCCAGCCTCAACGGGTCTGATCCATCCAAAATCAGAAAAAGTTCCAAAATGGATAAAATTCACGAAGTGAGGGTGGATTATAAATATGAAATGATAAATAAATAATAATAAAGAAAGAAAGAAAGAAATACCGAAAATCAAGCAGAAAAGCTCAAATAAAAGCTAAGCAGGAGCTAATTGCCAGCACGACTGGATCGCAGCTTGTCCTGACAGAAACTGAGGAGAGAATGACATCCCACACTGATCTGTGACAGGAGCTCAAAGTTCATTGGCTGCCGATAACCCCACTCCTTCTGACAGCTGCCAATCAGGATTATCTACAGGTGCTCTTTTGCCCAGATACCTGACAGCTTCAGATATCACCAGCCGGCCCCTGAAAGAAAGGAGGGAAAGAGCAGTACCACAGAAACCAAGTGCATAAGAACCTATGCAAATACACAAGCAATATCACAACCTGTATTTTGTGTGGCCACAAAGTCCCAAGAGGCCCTTGCTCCATTATGTCGCTCAGGCCTTACAAAAGGAAGGGTGTATACAGCCTGCTTGTGTATGAATGTATTTTCTATGTGTGGACATACTGTACATCAACCTACTTCCTGTTTTGGTGGCCATTTTGTTTGTTTATAAACAAACTTTTTAAAACTGTTTTTAACCACTTTTAATGCGGCGAAGAGCGGCGAAATTGTGACAGAGGGTAATAGGAGATGTCCCCTAACGCACTGGTATGTTTACTTTTGTGCGATTTTAACAATACAGATTCTCTTTAAGGGGATCTGCTGACCCACAATAGAGAGCATACACCTGCAAGGACTATTTTTACACAGATTGGACATTGGTTGAATCTGATACTGCTGCACATTTTTTGTGCTTAATACATGTTTGAGCGCTGGACCTATACATCTAGTCATTTCTTCCAGCGTACTTCATCTTCCCTTCACTTCCTGTCCCGTCCTGTCACAAGCAGAAAGTTCAAACAGTAAAGCACCCTCTACTGTTTGAACTTCGTTTTCTCACAGGACAGGAAGTGAAGAGAAGATGCCGGAAGACGTGAGAGACAGCGAGGAACCGGGGACTCACGCTGGCCGGACAGGTGATGTATTGCAGCAGCAGTCGTCACCATATTGAACGCCGCTAACGATGCGCTCCTGACCCGCCGGTAATCGAGCAAAATTTTACGCCTTGGCAAATCGACGGAATCGATCTATTTCGGATGGAAATCGGTCGATCGGTCCGCATTTGTGTATCAATTTCACAGCAGATTTGATCGCAGTGATCGAATCTGCTATCTATC
Source organism: Hyperolius riggenbachi (assembly GCF_040937935.1). Lineage (NCBI taxonomy): Eukaryota > Metazoa > Chordata > Amphibia > Anura > Hyperoliidae > Hyperolius > Hyperolius riggenbachi. Next base: position 70,760,776 of record NC_090648.1, read on the forward strand.
GGCAGGAAATTGCATTAGTGTATGGGTACCTTTAAAGGTTCGTATACACGTCCGATAAAGATCGTTCGTTACGAACGATCCGTGACGTAGGAACGATATTTAAATTGTAACGAAAAGATCGTTCATTTCAAACGATTCAATATACACGTGGACGAGAAATGTAAAGAATAAAGAACGACGAACGATAAAAAATGCGTGCGCAAACGGAAGTTACGTGAAGAAAGATCGGGCGATTCAATACATACGTAGCGATGGAATTTTATTAAAACGTACGTTTCTGACAATAAACGAATGTATATTGGTAGGAAGAACGTTATTTAACTTTCGTAGAGCGGAAACGTATCATCAGCAATGGACGAACGTCATTCAAGTGCCGAATAGATTTTCGGAAGTGACGTGTACACAACTATATATAAAGGGTTTTGTGGTTGTTTCAGAGCGTTCGTTCTGTGCATACTGCTGTGATTGTGTGAGAACGTTCGTGTTGTGCTTACGTACGTTTCTGTTATGTGTCCGTACGTTTCTCCAGCTAAAAAAAGAGCAGCAGTGTCTTTACTTGTGCTGCTTAGTACTGAGAAGGAGGACATTCCCAACAAGAGGCAGCGCATTTGGACCAAAGCATGGCTACAAGACCATGATGTGCTGTCTCATGACAATTTACTCCGTGAGTTACGGCTGTCATCACCAGAAGATTATAAGAGTTATCTGAGAATGCCCGAGGAAGGTTTTGATCATCTGTTATCGTTAATTACTCCTTACATCAAGAAGGAGGATACATGTATGAGAAGAGCCATCACTCCTGAGCAGAGATTAACAGCCACTTTGCGATACCTAGCCACAGGCCGTGCACTTCAGGATATGAAGTTCACCACAGGGATCTCAGCACAAGCACTTGGCCACATCATTCCGGAAACATGTTCCGCAATTATACAGTGTCTGCAGCATGACTATATGAAGGTAAATGTGGATTATTAACCTATTATTTATATTGATGTTTTACCATGAAAAACTTAAAATGTTCCAAACATTGCACACTACATTTGTGTGTGTGTCCAGTAATTTGTGTGTGCAAATGGAATTCGTTAATGGGGATGTGATTTAAGAGGTATATGTAGGCTGGAAAAATTGTTCAGGGTAATTCAATACCACTTGCCTGGCAGTCCTGCTGATCTATTTAGTATCACTACTATCTGAATAACACCTGATAGAAGCATGTATCTACTGTTGTCCAATCAGACCTTAATGGCAGAAACACCTGATCTGATGCATGCTTGTTCAGGGGCTATGCCTAATAGTGTTAGAGGCTATCAATCAGCAGCAGGGCCTTGCAACTGGCATGGTTTTGTTGGCAATAAAGAGGCCTGGCTCCATATCCCTCTTACATCACTTGTCCTTTAACGAGTTAGTGTGTGCAGAATGTAAGTATTATTTTTAATCTGTTGTTTTTTCCTGTTCATATAGGTATGTCAAAAGCTAGTCATGGCTGTGTTGTGATATATATGTAATAAGCTGTGCTTTTCCAAGCCACTTTGTCACGTTCATGCATGATGCCTTCATGTTATGTAGCACATTCAACCACACATTTAACATGATATGTGTATGTCACATATCCAAAGAAATAGATTGTAGTGAGCATGTTATCTTGTGATCTGTTGAAGTGTAATGATGTTGTGAAATGTGATAAGGTCAAATGCATGTAATGCACGATATTATGCATAGTTTCTACATATAGCTCAATCACTGTAATGTATTGCAACATGTGTAACAGTATAAACAGATGTATGTGTACTAATTAGGACAGATGTATTGTTTGCTGTAAAGGTTTATGAATAGAACATTTTTACATTCAGTTATCATGTGATCTGTAACGAGCATTTTTTTTTTCCACGGTAGTACATATATGTTGTACTGATAGTTTTTTTGTTTTCTTTTAACAGTTTCCTTCAACAACAGAAGAGTGGCTTCAAATAGCGGAAAGTTTTGCAAAAACCTGGCACTTTCCAAATTGCGGTGGGGCCATTGATGGTAAACATATACGCATAACAGCACCTCCCAATTCTGGCTCTTACTATTTTAATTACAAGGGCTTTTTCAGCATTGTGTTGTTAGCAGTGGTGAATGCACAATATGAGTTTCTCTATGTGGATATAGGCAAAAATGGACGTGTTTCCGATGGCAGAGTCATTGATCAAAGCTCCTTCTATCATAAACTTCGACAAAATCAGTTAAATTTACCCTCAAATTCTGAGACATTTCGTGGACTCAACTTTGCATTTGTGGCTGATGATGCCTTTGCTTTACATGAACATGTATTGAAGCCTTATCCGATCAAGAATTTGTCTTTTGAAAAGAAGATATTTAATTACAGACTCTCACGTGCTAGAAGAGTCGTGGAAAATGCCTTCGGTATATTAGCAAACCGTTTCAGAGTGCTGCACACAGCAATAAATCTTCGTTTAGATAAAATTGATGTTGTGGTATATGCTTGTTGTGTCTTACACAATTTTTTGCGCAAACAACATGGCGGCACTTACCTGCCCACTCAAGCAGTCGACACTGAAGATTTGGAGACTGGTGAAATAGTTCCAGGCGATTGGAGATCATATCCTGCAGTACTGACAAATTTACAAATTGGTGTCCCCCGAAATATCACCTGTAATGCGAAAGATAATCGTGAAAACTATCTTCGTTTTTTTAATGGAGATGGTGCTGTGGAGTGGCAAAATAGTAGAATAGTGTAATGTGAGTGTTGTCATTGAACCATATAACTAAGTTCATCATGTTTGGCAACATATGTATCAGTGGGAACATGACATTAAACAACTACCCTGGTCTGTTTCATTGTTACAGTGAACCATAGACAAATTTCCGGCATGTATATCTGTCACCATATATATCAGTGTGCAAAGTTTACACAACCTCTTTCTGTTTTCATTGCAAGTATTAACTTTTTAGTTTGCTTATTATCAGCCATGATAAAAGACCCAAATGAGCTTTCAGTCTGCCTTTGTTGATAACTGGTTGAGAGCCCAGTCTGTTATATGGTGCTTTTTATACACAAACACTGCCCCTTGTGGCTCTGTTAAGGAATCAGATCAGAGTCATTATCTAAAGGTGTTTACAAACACATCAGATAAAAGTGTTTGTAAAAATGAAAGATCACAGACCAATTTTACACCCTTCCATGTACTATTGTGCGCCATACCTACACAGTCTATTAGATAGAGCTGCATTCACCATCATATGTAAATAATTTGAAGATGCTGCATACACAGATGCTGTACACATGCAACAGATCAGTAACAGAAAAAACTCCCTTCCTGCAAAAATGCGGTTTCAGTAAAAAACATTACAAGTCTGATATGTGCACATCATCATACACACCTTGCTTAATGGACAATTATCTGCAGATCAGAACAACCAGGATGGCTCTTCTGATCAGCAGATAATTGTCTGATCTTCAGATAAATGTCCATTATCCAAGGTGTGTATGACATCTGCAGATATCATACACTATGAATGCACTTTGCAGGAAGTGATCTTTTGCATATACTGATCTGCCGCATGTGTACATCTTTGTGTGCACCATCTTTCAAAGATTTGTATATGATGAGTGCAGCTCCATAGAATAGACTGTGTAAGTATGGCTCTCATACTACATGGAAGGGGGTAACATTGGTCTGTGATCTATCATTTTCCACACACTTTTATGTGATGTGTGTAACCAACTTAAAACACAGACTGAATGTTCATTGTTTTGTTTTTTGTTTTCTGTGTTGTCAGACTAATTGAGTGTAATATATGCACTGTGGTCTAACAGTGTATGTTGTGTGTAAAAGTGTTTCCCTCTACAGATGTATGCAGAGGTTATGTTATGTATTCCTTATTGTCTGTACATACATAATAAATACACGTGTTTTTGAACAAATAATTTTTATTTTTTGTTTTGCAACATTAACATATGTTCCGTATGCATTTTAACATAATCAAGGTTTTCAAACAAAAATTACAAAATTTAACACACAGTTTGATTGTGTACATCAAAAATATACATGGTATGCATGTACTAGTAACATGTGTATTTTTGAAAAAAACATCATAAATCACAAATTTTGATATAGGCCTTTTTCATTAGGCCAAAACATATCAGATGAGGTAAACGTCTCACCTTGTACTTGTTTATCTTTCAATGCTCCTGGGGGATATGTATTTGAATAATATTGAGTTTGGTAATCTGGCCCATATGGTTGGAAATAAGGGGTTTGGCTGTGTGGTGGATGTGATGGATACACATATGGTTGTGTGTGAGGGTGAGTATTGGTATGTTGTCCAGGATGGTTTGGATGTAATGGTGGTATTTGTTCTGGTATTGGTGGTATTTGTGGTCTGTGAATGTGTAGATAAGTTTTGTTGAGAAGCTCAAGTATAGCATTTTCAGTGTAAAACCTATGTTCTGTTGGTAATGCTCGAAGTTTTTTTGCCACAATGCTTGCAAACGCATCACATTCATCATCTTCCACATTGACCATGGAGATAGCTTTCATAATAGCAACGTCCTTTTCAGCATCATCATTGTTTTTCTTCTTTCTGTGTTTTTTATGTTGAATTTTACCACAAGTTGTGGAAGTAGCTTCCTTCCCAGATCCTGGTGTTTTATGCTGTGTGTGAAGAAAACACAGTTGAAATGTCACACTATGTTATTAATCTGCACAAACTAATCATATGACCATTTAGACATACAACAGGTTTCAATTACATTAAAGGCAAAGTGCAGGACACACACAACAGATCTCCTGAAATGAGTCGTTACTTTGAATGACACACTAATAATGTCCTGCAAAACCATCATGTCCTGGTTGCCATGGTAATGTGCATGTAGTCAAGTAGCCATGTAATGAAAGTGTCAGACTGTTGTCCAAATGACGTGTTGTTTGGACATCATCCTGTGAGTACATAATAATGATACAAACAAGTAACACTTAGTACAAACATATAGATGAATTGGCGTCGTAAGTGTGTGGACAATATATCCACACTTGTAATAAAAGTGTATTTTTGAAAACTCACACACAGCCTATATGTGTAATAAAAGCCTTTGTATCTGATGCAATAAACTGTAAGCACCTCACATGACACAGGCTCTTACACGTACTCTGACACTACCTATATAAACTCCTTGTGTGCTGAAGGAAAGACAGTTAAAAATGAATGCTACAACAGTACTGTATTGTAGTATGGGAATGTTTTAGACTGCCACACAGAACAAGACTATTTTTCTCAGCTCTACGTGCATGACCTATACCTGTGCGCACACAGGTTCCACTGTTGATGCGTGACTGGAAATGCCACATTATAGACTAAATTGCCAAGGAAAAGTAAATAACTGTACCAGTCATGCACCTCTAGCTTGTGTATTTTCAATGCAAGTTTTGGGTAGCCGGCTCACATGCCTCGATCACAGACACAGCCAGAGCCTGTGAGATGCAGCTACACAGGTTGGTTTGGAGGGACACACTTGGCATGAAGCCATGGAAAGACCAAATGCATGTAGCGGTGTAAAAATTTAAACTACGCCCTGCCAGCCATGCTGCCAAGAAAAGCAGGGCATAGCTGACAATTACCTTGATCCTGACATACTTCTACACCTGTAGGATTGTTGTGTAGTCATAACATTACATTATGTTGCATACTGTAGTTACCTGTTCATTTTCTGACGTCTCGAGTGTGGATGGGTTTGAATCCTGTGACGAGTTTGCCAACATTGTTGTTTGTGTGATTTCCTCTTCCAATACATTATCCATTGTTTCACAACCTTCTTCCTGACCAACGGTAAATGTAAGGAGATTATAATACCATAAGCGTGGAGTGTACCGGTATACTTCATCGGTGCCAGACCCAGATTTCTTAGAATGAACGACTTTATTTAGCTCTTTTTTGAACACTGTGCGAATATTTTGAATTTTGTTCTTTACAAATTCAACGTTAGCAAAAGGGAAGTAAGGCTTGCACACTTCCACCAGAGCATCATACCCCTTATTTTTCATCAAGCGGTTTGAGTAATCTTTGGATTTAATTTTCCATAAAGAAGGATTGTTACGATATACATCAATAAATTCAGTGACAAAATCACGGCTGTTGTACACATCCGATGCTACATTGTCCTGCATAAAAAATATAGGAAACATGAGGTAAGCATGTGTGTCATGATGAATAACACAAATCTATACATGTTAATATCAATACACATTGTACCTCATTTCGGACTAAACCTCTCTATTACACATATTTGGAAAAGGCTTCTATGTTGTCATACCTCTGTCTTATGGTATGTTGTGTTTTAATACAGGAAACCACTAATTAAAAGGTAATAGTTGTTTCATGTAAAAAAAAAAACGTTGTCTGTAACTCCTGCAGATTTCTGTGTCTGCAGTGTTGTTGGAAACACAACCTGAAAGCAGTATACAGCAAATCTAGTGGGACTTCCATCACAACATCAGAGCTGCAGGCTTGTTCAGGGGCTGTGCCTTAACATATGACAGACACATGATCAACAGGAGAGTGGTATTATTGGACACATATCAAACAATGTACTGTTTGTTTGAAATTATCCAGATTTGTTGTTAAAGAGAACCCGAGGTGGGTTTGAAGAATATTATCTGCATACAGAGGCTGGATCTGTCTATACAGCCCAGCCTCTGTTGCTATTCCAAACCCCCCTAAGGTCCCCCTGCACTCTGCAATCCCTCATAAATCTCAGCCACGCTGCTGACAAACAGCTTGTCAGAGCTGGCTGTGTTTATCTCTATAGTGTCAGTCTGCTGCTCTCCCCGCCTCCTGCAGAACTCCAGTCCCCGCCTGCATCCCTTCCCTCCCTGCTGATTGGAGGCAAGGGACAGGGGCAGGGACTGGAGCTATGCAGGAGGCGGGGGAGCAGCTGAGACTGACACTACAGATGTAAACACAGCCTCACAGCACGGCTGTGATTTATGAAGGATTGCAGAGTGCGGGGGGACCTTAGTGGGGTTTGGGATAGCAACAGAGGCTGGGCTGTATAGGCAGATCCAGCCTCTGTATGCAGATAACATTCTTTAAACACAACTCGGGTTATCTTTAAGGAAAAGTCAACATGTGTATATTATGAATAAATACTTACATATCTAAATTATTGCCACACATACAATGACTCCATTTCAAAATATCATTAAGACATTACACAAAGTTGGTATGATTAGGTGCCTCGATTTTATAATGTTTAAAGCAAATGGCATTATTATTTTTGAGACATCTTACTATGGCACCAATGCAGGGCTACCGAACGTGCATGATTATAGTAACGTTCGTTACATGTGATCGTAACGGCACTGCCCTGCATGATTATAGTAACGTTCGTTACATGTGATCGTAACGGCACTATCACTAGAATAATAACAAACTTTACAAAAACACATGCATTTTATCCCTGTAAACATAGCTAGACATACCATAGTTCTGCTTTCCGTCATGGCTTCAGAGGTGTGATGGTTGGCGGATAGAACGTACGTTTCTTTTATGAACGAACGTTACGTGACGAGCGGGAAACGTGCGTGATTGCGTCACTTCCTCCTGCGTGCGTGCATATCGTCACTTCCCCTAGGCGAACTGTCTGTGAACATGGCTGACAGAAGAAGAAGTAGAAGAGACCACAGGAGAGCCACTCCAATGAGTAAGGAGGAAATGTGTGTGATGGTGCGCATATTTGAAAAATATGACTATGATGGACGGAAACAAATATATACAAGTCCCATTGAGCGAAAGAACAACATCATAGACCATGTCCTGGATGTTTTGGAGAAGGAACATGGAGTTGTCCGTGACAAGGCCCAGCTGCAGCGCAGATGGTCAGACCTAAAGTTGAGAGAGTCTGATATGCTTGACTCGATACACAGGAAAATTGCAAGAGACAGTAAGTACTTTATGTAATGGTTATGGCTGATTACAGATCTGTACATGATGTTTGTAAGTTTGTGTGTGAATAAGAATGTTATTAAAATGATGTGTTACGTATGTTTAAAGTGTGGTGATGTATTCATTAATGTGCATTTACATTTTATTTCACAGAAAGAAGAAACAAAAGAAAAAGGCAAAGGGAAAGGCAAGAAAGGGAGACACAGGAGCTGCAGCAGGACACTGCCATCACAGAGCAGGAAGAAGAAAGATCTGATGAGGGAGAAGGAGAAATGGGTCACATGGAGGAGGAAGGTTTGTGCGCAATGTGCAGATAGTATACTAATGTTTTTAAGAAGTATATCTGCCTAGGACTGCTATACTGTATAATCGCATGTATTTGCGGCCTGTACATCGAACATAAACATCTCACCATAAATGTGGCTACATATTCATGATCTCCCTAAATGAAGACAACACACTGACTTGCAGTCATCACTGTCTAATCACAGATACAGACCTATATGTGTGGTTAGCAATATCCAATGTTGCTGTGTTGTCCGACGAGGTTTCATGTCCACTACTTATAATAATGGTGGCAAGAAACAACAGCAAAAGTGTACCTACATTGAGGAACAAGCACAAAATAACCACATCTAAATGTTTTTGAGATTTTTTTCACGCAAACATTTTAACATACCCTGGCCATGATACAGACCATACATATACAGCAGGTAACAGCATAGGGGATGGATGTGTAGCTGACAGTGTCTGAAATGGTTAGATTTACACAGGACAGCCATCAGGGGGTGACAACTGACACTTCAGTGAGTGGGCCATATGTTCTGTGGGGCCTGGTCCCTCCCAAAATGCTTGCATGGACACATGTTCTGGCTGGGGGCCTGTGTCTCACTACCCAGCACACCGCGTTCCAGCACTGAGAGAAGAATGGCATCAGCTCTTGAACGTATGGAACAGATGAGTGAGGGCGCTACATTGCACTTTCTATACTGCAACACGACCTAGACCTGGCTACCTATACGGGGGCTGGAAACACCTAAGTGACCTATACTGGGGCACCACCTATACTTGACTACATTTAGCTAGACTTTTTGACACATCATGCTGTGCATGCCACTTTCTTCATTGTCCGAGCCATGCACAATTATCAATGCAGTGCACTTCACGCACAGACCCTTATGGGGCCTAGTGAGCAGCATCACCAAGCAGTGGATTGGGGGATGGCCAGGCCTAATGATGTCCCCAAAAATTCGGATGTTGGCCCTGTATTTGCATAAAGTGCACCATACACATTGGTTACTCTACACAAATAGGTCATAGCTGTCCTTTTGTCCTCATACGAGATGTTATTATTAACATACTGACAGAGTGCATGTTTATTATTTGACCATCAATGTATATTCTGGCAACCACATATATGATAGTGTGTTTTCTATTCACACAGATGTCAACACAGAAAGCCAAAGAGAGCATGTAGCTGAATGTGCTGCTGACCGACAAGATGTTGGTGAGTGTACATATGATTGAACAGATCTATGGTGTCCACATAGCACCACACACACAACACACAGACGAATTAAAGAGAACCCGAGGTGGGTTTGTAGAATATTATCTGCATACAGAGGCTGGATCTGCCTATACAGGGCAGCCTCTGTAGCTATCCCAAACCCCCCTAAGGTTCCCCTGCACTCTGCAATCCCTCATAAATCTCAGCCACGCTGCTGACAAACAGCTTGTCAGAGCTGGCTGTGTTTATCTCTATAGTGTCAGTCTGCTGCTCTCCCCGCCTCCTGCAGAACTTCAGTCCCCGCCTGCATCCCTTCCCTCCCTGCTGATTGGAGGGAAGGGATGGGGGCATGGCCCAGAGCTATGCAGGAGCCGGGGGAGCAGCCGAGACTGACACTACAGATGTAAACACAGCCTCACAGCACGGCTGTGATGTATGGGGGATTGCAGAGTGCAGGGGGACCTTAAGTGTTTTTTATGACAATACTACATTATGTAACATGTTCAGACTACCATTGTTGTTAGTCAGTTGATTCTGTATGCATATAGTATAATGATAACATCCAAAACGCATGTCTTTTCTAAAAGCCTTATATGACCATTCATCCAAGAATCTGTCCTATGAACATGCAATGTAATCTTTACTTCCTCTGAACCGATCTATGGACCATGTGTAAATGTAGATTATCTAATATGAGGAACTGTAATGTAGATTTTCCGGCCAAATAATGTATTTTGGGACACATGTTGTATTTGCAGAGACAGGTAAGGGCTACATTGCATGTTTCCTATAGTTAAGTTGATGACATATTGTATGGCAATGCTTAACAAAAGAAGGGCAGCATGAGGATTGGTGTCCACCAAGGCTTTTAACACTGTCCCACAAACGAACATTCTGTCACTTTGCTATGCTTGCCACTACACCCCTAAATATGTGTGGATAAACTATATAAAAGGAGTAACGCCACCACTCACCCACATAATGGCCTCAATGCAATAATTGGATTTGTTGTAATTATGTACATGTTTAGCATTATCACCATGGTGATGACGCATGTAGTACATGTTTGTGCCATCATAAATGCCTTATGACCATGGTTATAATTGTAGAAACATTATGAAATACAGGACATAACCTGTATGAATTGCGGCCAATGTCAGTGCACACTAATTTATGCCTGTTACCAGAGGCGGGACAAGGTCCTCCAGCACCCAAGGCTGAGACACCAAAGTGCGCCCCTCCATCCCTGCCACCTCAGCTGTCACACACTGATTGCTATTAGACTAAGAGGTGCCACAGGGCCCACAACCTCCCCAACACCTTAATATCTAGTTATCTGGCTTGCAGTCACTGCTATGTATCCCCTTTTCTTATTTCTTTCTGCTTTAAACACAATTAGGAATGACAGCTGAATGAATTGTGTGCCCCCTCCTACACTGCACCCTGAGGCTGGAGCCTCTCCAGCCTATGCCTCGGCCCGGCCCTGCCTGTTACATCAATAAAACAGCATGTCACAATGCAGTCCAAATGGACATAGTTTGTGACCTGATTATGGATCAGTGTGTGCTTCTCAATAATAGTTCCTTAAGCCAGTCATGATTGAATGAATGAATATGTGATGGTGGGAGTTGTACTTTGAGCATGCTTGCTTGCAATGGAAACATACATTCTGTGCATTGTTTGTAAAAACATTGTTCAGTGTGTTTATACCCAAACATTATTAGGACCTATATTGACCATGATCACAAGTAATACATGCTGTACATCCCTGCTGTATGACATGTTTTACAGTATATAGAGTTGTGGGGGGGGGGGGGGGGGGGGAAACACAGTATAAAGCACAGCAATGGATATTTTTGGTCAGGCTTTTATATAGAGACACTAGTCTATCAATTTACACATGGATGGAGACATGGTTGGTTTTTTATTTTTTAAATATTTGTCAACATAATAACTATGTAATGATTGAAATGTTTTGTTTCACAGATTACCAACAACACAGTGACGAGGGTCAAGCAGTGGAATTAGACCAAAGTATGCCGGACATCCACACTACAGAAGAGGAGTGTGTCACAGGTAATTATGGTTTTAATTTTATTACATGTTATTGAATCTGCAGACATATTGTTTGGACATTACATGTTGTTTTGTTTTATTTTGCTGATAAACAACAAAGAAAACTCTTACATATCAACATGGCAATCACATTTCACATGAAGACTCTAGGTAAGGTACATGCTATGTGTTGCAACATACCACGGTGTGCACAGCAAATAATGTGTCTATCACGGTGAAAGCCTTTACAACTAATGATGTGTGCATGTGACCGTGACATTATAACACTGCATGGAAAATTCAAATACACTACATGTTTCAGAATATAATGCTTCTTAATTCCATCACTAGTGTGATAAATGGGTTGTGGTTGTCCTTTCATCCAAAGTACAATGTTTTAAAATGCTAGAAAATGTTGCATGAAGATGTACTTACTATTTTCTATATTTCCTTCTATATACAGATCCTAATATAATCGACATACCAGACAATGGGGTTGATGATGTGGAAGGTCATGATGATGTTGATGATCCAAACACCATTACAATCAGTAAGTATGTGGTTGCTACTTCCTACTACTTGACCAGCTGTTTTGAACATATGCAACAGTTAATTACATCGACAGCCGCTGAATAGTAGGTAGATATTACATGGTGTACAATATATATGTATCAGTCTTCACCTGTTGGTACAACATGACAAACAACAATACTTTTCATGGTTATCTTACCAAAACACATGACAAATTTTCAAAACTAAACATAACACATTTAATCATTCTCATGTAAAACATAGGCAATACAGCAAATAATGTAGAGGGGTGTTTGAACTTCAACACCATGGTATGTGTCATTGTTTAAAAGAAACCTGCGAAGACATTGTAGTTGGGCCGAAGTATCGACCTTTATTTGTTTGCCTATCCAAAACACACATCAATGTACATGTCTGCATAGTACAAATACATATTATACCATAAATGAACACATTACCTCGTGTACATTAACTATAATCATTATTTTTCATAATGTTAAATACTCTCTCAGGAATGACATTCAATGCTTTGAAGTTGTGAGTGTAACAACATGTTATATACCTTATTAAATCCAAATGTTTAGCTTTTCCTTGACAGCAAAACCCTGCACACTCAATCAATGACACTTTAAAATTTGTGGGTGACTTGGTAATATTATTTCCTTTGGCAACTCCTGGACAAAAAGATTGGGTGTATAAAACATGGCAAACTTTGGTTATTGATAACAAACCACCCCAAAAAAAAAAAAAATATGAGAGTTGAGATGCACTACAGGCACTTGGAAACAGCTTTCATGATTTATGATGTAAAAAAATATGTTGTCCTCTGCACTATATTACATATTATTAATATGTTCTATTTATATAGCGCAGACATCTTACGCAACGATGTACAGTATATATATTCTCTTGTCATGAAGTGTCCTTCAAGGAACTCACAATCTAATCCCTACCATTGTCAAATGTCGATGTATGTATCATGTAGTGTATGTATTATATACATTACGTTTCAATATTTTTTACATACTCCGAACACTATAGTTTTCAGAAACAATGACAGAGTGTCCTATACACAGATTTTCTATCGCATACTGTTATAATTGCAAATGCATGACATCGAGGCTCATGAACATGTCATCATTTGGATTACACATTGAAGTCGAGTGTACACATGCAAATAACAAAGATTTAATTTTTTTCCCCAGATGTCAACACAGCAAGACAATTAGTCAGCGATATGGACGATGCACTTCTGCGTTTAGAGATTTTTAAAACGAATATGTGGGCAACTGCCAGTGATAATCAAAGGGAGATACAGGGGCTTAGGGATCGAGTTGCACAAATGTTCAATTTGTAACTTTACATGTTATTTATTTTGTACATGTGTAAAATAAAAATGTATATGTTAAACAAACCTTCCCCCTGTGTGTCTGTATATTGTAGATATAAAAACAATAAAAAAAAAAAAAAAAAAATATTAGCCCCAAAAAATAACAATGTATCAAACTACACCTTACGAACGTACGTTCTTATAACGTACCTTCGATATTGGGATCGTAGTATAACGTTCGTTAGTTTGTGCACATCTTGTCCGCTCTTTTGAAACTTCCTGTATTGCCTACTTCCGTTACTTTCAACCGATATTCTTTATCGAACGATCTTTGTACACACTGTAACGATTCAACGATTATCTGCCGAAAAAATCCGCCGGGTTGGATCGGTCCGATTGAACGATAACGATCGTTATCGTTCACAAAAACGATCGTTCACACTTTTTGAACACACGATTATCGTTCCGATTGTCGTTATCGTTCGTTTTTGAACGATCGTTATCGTACGTGTGTACTCAGCTTAAGTTGTTGAGTATTACTAATGAGTTAATTAAGAATCTTGATAGTGATTTAAATCACTGTTCCAAATAACTGACATCTTTTCTAGTCTAATAGAGAAGTAAATCAGCTGAGCTGGGTTGGATGTAGTCTTTTTACATACAGTAGATGTAAAATTTCATCTTAGCAGGTAAAAGGTGAAGGAACTAAACACAACAATTAAAACACAAATATGTGGCCTCACTCACAGTCTATATGATAATCGATGTAGATCATACCACTATATGCATCTGCTGAGGTTTCTGGGTAAGATTATACATTTAGATATTTAGAGAGCACCCTGGCCTGAGGTACTTTTCCATCATAATATTTATACATTGCTATGAGTGTGGCAAAGTCTATTTTATCTGTGGATTTCCAGTTGCTAGTTATTATCCAGTTACTAGTTATAACTAGACTTAATAGGGTCCCCCTGCAAAAATGATAGCAAGGGACCCCCTTAGTTCCCAAACCCCATGAGGGTACATGATTGGGAGCCGGAGAATGGCAGCAGAGAGTGTTCTGGAAGCAGGGAAAAAAATTACAGATGCTCCTGCTACTTGCTACTCTGCATGGAGGTGGCAGTAATGGTTTTTGTGACAAACGGGGAGTTTTTTTGCTAATTGGCTGCACTTGTGGTTGGAGAGAGGGAGGAGGAGGGGCCACCAAAGCCTCTGGGCCCCCCTGCAATGGCAGAGGTCACAGGGGTGATTGCTACTCCCATGACTCCTGTCACTATACAAGGAAAAGCTTTAAGGTGGCCACTAAGGGTCCAATTTCTAGCGAAAAATCACTCGAGCGATCAGAAATTTTGATTGGATTGGTTGTAATTAATCTCCATTGATGGGCACAATCGATTACAAACGAATTATAAAAATAGTCGTCTGATTGGATTTTCTTGTTGTTTGTGATAGATAGGAAGCAAAGATTTGTTAATTGATGGAGTAGTGAACGGTTTAGCTTCTGATCACAATTTTCTGATCGCTCGAATGATTTTTTGCTAGAAACTGGATTGTTAGTGGCCACATTTACTCAGAGACTTGACATGGGAAATCTCCAACCGGGACATTCCATTATCTGTTGTCAAGAAGAACCAGTTGGGTGATTAAAGCGGACCCAAACCAAACATTTTTTTAATTCAAAATATGTAGTTGCACCACTCTGACACTAAACACTCCTTTAAGTCTATGAGCATTTCAGTGCATGCTTTTCACCCTTCTCTTTTCATAACTAGGGTTATACAGGTGGCAGCCATTAGCAATTCCTCCTTTGCCGGACACCACCTACTCCACCAGTCTGCCGGATTCTGTCCCGGTAATATGAAAGGAAGGGAGGGGTTCCTCCAATAAATGTAAAATATTTTATATTTGTCGTCATGCAGCTAAAAAAAGGCTGCTATTTATTGTTATAATTTAGAAAATAGATTTTATTTCTGAAATCTTGTATTTTTAATTTGGGTCCACTTTAAAGGATAATTTAAATGAAGGCCCATGCCCCCAAATTATACCCAGGTAGCTTAGTGGTCCTTGTCAAGGACCGCATGGGCCGATCCTTGATTGGGTTCATCGCTCAGAGTCAGAAAATCGGCCTCGCTGGCACTTTGCGCATAGATGCCCACATGTGGTCGCAATCTATGGACCAACTACTCGAGAGGAGTGTTCTGACTCCAAAGGACTCACCACAAACATACAATTCAAATTCTTGCCACCACGTGCGAGTCAGCGCACGACTGTAACTATATTATCACACTGAGAACACTGTAACTTAACCCTTAGCTGTATGCAGGGATCGGCGCCAGATCTGTCTGTCTGTGTCCGATTCAAGCATATAGGTTGTAGATGCAAAATACTATAGATCACAAGATAATGCTTTCGGAGGAGCAAGTACAATTGTGTGTGTTCAGAAACAGGTAATAACCATTAGAGTCCTTGAAAAAAGCATGCACTCGGTCCTCCAATGAACGCATGCCTAGAGGAAGTTGTTTGTTGGTGGATTTTTGGAAGACGAAATGGTCGCTGAGGGACCAGACTTTTATCAAATCTGACTTGGTGGGCTGTCTTTTGTAAAAGATGGGTGTGTGTACCCCCTGTTGAGGAGGTAGGCAGAGTTATTTTACAATCAAAGAATGACACAATTTACCAATAACCTGCGCCATTTCTGTCTGGATTGGCCCACAGCGAATGCGAGGACAGATTCATAACCTGCGGCCGATGCTCCATCAGATGACACCAAATATCAGTAGGGTAACATGTGCGATCAGCGAACGCTGTTTAACTTGGATTCCATAGCCACTAGAATTCTAGAAGTTAACCGAGTTATTACTCTAATTTTTAGAAACTGGAAAATGAAATTGTCTTCTGTCTGTGATAACCCCATCTCGAATTATTAATAAATGGGATTTTGGCGTTGTTCGGATTTGGGCGTTTTGGAGGGACGTTTTTTAAGGGGGAATGTTATCTGATGCTGTTGTCTTCCCAGAGCAACATTTGTTTGTCACTTAGGTGTGAAGGAGCCACATGTGTAGTGGGTGGGGGAACTCTGCTCACATTCAGAGTGGGTAATGGGGAAAAGCATAAGGAAAAAAAAAACATTCTAAGTCCATTTAAAAGTGAAACTGACATAAGCTTTGCTGGACCATACGGAAATCGTTGGCGATTCTACACAATTTTCCGTGTTCATCACACCTCCCACATTAAGTTGGAGAAAGGATCAGGTTAGCCAGACCTGATCCACATGCCTACTTGGCTACTGAAAGGGTTCTCGACTTTCGTGTCTGACTGTACTTCAGACAACACACCAGAGGCATAAACCCTCATGGTCCGGTGTGTCCCGGTGGCTGCTTTGCAGACGGCAAGATACACACCAACAGGCTTACCCCTAAAGGTCTGGCTGGGTTTTCCTATCACTTCCTGTAAGGGAGAGAGTCATTGGCTGACATCCAGGTCACTTTCTGACTCTCGGGTGTCAGCCCGTGAATCTGGAAGCAGCGTTGCATACCCCTGCTCTAACTGTCTACACCTTGAAAAAACATTTTGGTCAGCACAACCTACGTGGACATCAGAACACATTTTAAAATTATTATTATTTATATAGCGCCGACATATTACGCAGCGCTGTATATATTTCTTGTCACTAACTGTCCCTCAAAGGAGCTCACAATCTAATCCCTACCATTGCCATATGTCTATATTATGTAGTGTAAGTACTGTAGTCTAGGGCCAATTTTTTTTTAGGGGGAGCCAATTAACGTATCTGTATGTTTTTTGGAATGTGGGAGGAAACCCACGCAGACACAGAGAGAACATACAAACTCTTTGCAGATAGTGCCTTGGCTGGGATTCGAACCAGGGACCCAGCGCTGCAAGGCGAGAGAGCTAACCACTACGCCACCGTGCTGCCCAAAAATGCAAATTAGCCTTCACCTGTGTGGCGAGGCTTGCCCCTCCTACAGTAGGGATAGAGGGTTGACCTCTGGGCAGTTTTGCACTGGGTTACTTCTGCAAAGGTGGGACAGGAGAGGAACTGCACGTCTCCACCAGCCGTTTGGTAACAGGCAATGGCGAAGCACTCTGGCTGTCATAACAGGAGTGAGATCTAGGCCCCCAGCTGCCTTCTCTGACACCTGGCCTCCTTCCGCAGCCCTGCAAGAATCTAAAACAGGCAAAACAGGATTGTTAACTCTTAGGTTAGATGCTATCACATTTACACGTTTTTTTTTTTTTAGCAATATGAGGGTCAGAATGAAACCTGTAAGCAATATCTTGTACAACATTAATAACATAGTTATGGTCATTTTTAACATAAGGTACAGATGTCGTCATATTCATTTTTTCACAGAATGCCTAATAGCATATTTATCTAATTTGGTGGCATATCCTCTTGCACTACACACTGTAGCAAGAGGATTACTGTGGCTTTTGATGAGTGTGGGCAGGCACCTTTTTTGATAGTTTGCTCATGTATTTGTTCCTTTTTTCAGAGAATATATTTTTTGACTGATGTATCACATCATTGTGAACTATGATATGTGTGCAAGTACCCCCCATGTACCTTTTTGTTATTTTTAAGTGTTTTTTGCATTTTTTCTTGTTACTGGTGTATAAATAAAGTTTTGCATTCAAGATGCGAGAGGCTATCTGTAGTAGATTTATTTTGATCTCCTTTCTTTTTGGCTATACGTGTACAGTGTACATTTGCTGGGACACTTATCAAGGTGTTGTAGTATAGACTCAGTTGCTTTGAGTAGAATACACATGCAGACTGGAACAACAGTGACAGGTTTAGGATCAGACAAACAGTGATTAGACAGCTGTCCATTCAAAACACGTACCTCTTCCTTGTCTCCTTCCCTAGGGGAGCTAGTTACCATTACCCCAACTGCCACCCTCTGTCGCTCCCCAAGTTTGTACAGTACCTGAGTAGGTCCAGACTGGAGATCCTGGGTGTTGGTCATAGGCTCATAAAAGGATCGGAGATTGCCAAGATCTGTGCCCAACAGCACAGGGACTGGGATGTCATCTGTCACTCCCACAACTTTTGTACGGCGCCCTCTTCCCCAGTCGACAACAACACGAGCTTTGGAGACGTGTGCCACCAACGCCCAAAAGTGTGACAAATTCATTAGGAAGGAAATCTTTCCTGACAACAAGATGAGAGCGAACCAATGTAAGCTCTGCGCCTGTGACGCGGAAACTGACAATGATCTGGTAGTTTACTTCCACGACCTGGTGATTTCCAGAAGGTCAGGGATTTGCTACTCTCATGACGAGGTATGTTTTTGCAGTAGAGGATTGGCTAGCCAGCTCTGGGCTAGGCTCTGGAGATGTTGTCCTCACCTTCGGGCAGACGAATTGAGATGTCCTCGCTCTCCACACTGGTAACACTTTGGAATGTATGCATCAGTCGAATGAGTAGCAGGTGCAGCGGCCGTTCTCTGTGGGACCTGATTCCCATGGTTCGCAGGGGGAGGAGAGCTAGGTTGCATAGGTCTTCCCCTTTTCCAGCCCTGGAATGGAGGTTTGCGGCTTTCTGGTTCCCGGGTAGCCACAAAAGTGTCTGAGAGTTCTGTGGCAGCTTTGGTGGATTTAGGCTTCTGCTCCAAGACAAACTGCCAGACATCTGGTGGTGGACAACAATGCAGTAACTGGTCCTGTACCATGAGGTCCTCCAGACCTTGGAGAGAGTCTTTGTTGAGGCCTCGTGACCACTGCCTGAACACAGTGAGCAGGTGACCAACCAGGTCTGCATAAGTGTCTGTGGTGCCTTTCTGCAAGGCCTGAAACTTTTTGCGATATACTTCTGGGGTCAACTTGGTGATAATTGCAGGTTTTATCGCATTATAGTCATTGTCATTTTCAGCTGGCAGTTCCACAAACGCTTTAAGCGCTTTGTCCCGCAAGTTGGTGGTCAGAAATCTCGCCCACTGGTCCTGGGGCAGATGATGCTGACGACAAGTCTTTTCAAAGGATTGCAAGTAAGTTTTCGGGTCTGTTCCCTTTTCCATTTCAGGGGACTTAAACTTTGGAGTCCCAAATGGGCTTGCTGTGGGCCGAACACTTGGCGATGGATTTTCGCCTTGTGCTCGCAGTTTGGCCATTTCAAGATCGTGTCGGCGTGCGGATTCTCTCTCTGCAGCCTCTCTCTCAGCTAGCCACTGGCGCTAGACAGCCTCTCTTTCCGCTTGGCGCTCTTAAGCCTCTCTGTCGGCCTGCCACTGGCGCTCTGCACGGTCAGCGTGTTCTGTGACAATCTGCAGGTACAACTCAGGATTTGTATCTGACAGTCTCTGTAAGGTATGCTGCATCCCAGCGTCAGGAACACAGGAAAAGTTTGCATGGATGAGCTCCTGCCGGTTACCATGCTCCTCAGTGTTTACTGCAATCATTTCCGACTCGGTTCTGTTTTCCTCTGGGGCTGGAGGTGTGTCAATTCGATTCAACAGCTCACTCCCAGCACCAGTACTTCTGAAACATCAGGGTGCTCTCCCAGCATCTGATCCGGCTGGGTATCCTGCTGCAATAAGTCCTGGATTATTTCCGCTTTTGTTGTATTGTAAGTCTCAATGCCTTTCTCTTCACACAAGTTTGTCAGATCAGACAATTTCATTTGCTTGTATCCCGCTGCATCAGCCATTGTTGCAAAATAAAAGATAGGATAGAAAAAATGTTTTGGGGGGAACTATGTGCTGTACGCTTAGTCTATATAAATGGTAATGCATCAGTTATCGAGCACAGATTTCGATCTCTTCTGGCAGGTTAATCAAATAACGTTGCCGTTGATGTTCTGAACATACACAAATCCCAGTAAGCTGCCAACCAATTGTCAAGGACCTCACGGGCCGATCCTTGATTGGGTTAATCGCTCAGAGTTAGAAACTCGGTCTCGCAGTCACTTTGCGCATAGATGCCCGTATGGGGTCGCATTCTATGAACCGACTAGCCGAGAGGAGCAACCACAAACATACAATTCAAATGCTTGCCACCACATGCGAGTCAGCACACGACTGTAACTATATTATCAAACTGAGTACACTGTAACTTAACCCTTAGCTGTATGCAGGGATCGGCGCCAGATCTGTCTATCTGTGTCCGATTCAAGCATATGGGTTTTAGATGCAAAATACTATAGATCACAAGGTAACGCTTTCGGAGGCGCAAGTACGATTGTGTATGTTCAGAAACAAGTCATAACAGTTTTTAAACATTTTAATAATAAAAATACATTACACACATTTAGATACACTAATTAACATATAACGCAAAACTTGAAATAAAAAGGGAATAACTGTGAAGGGTTTACTTAGCTGAATGCAGTCCGTGTGGGATATTGAATCCAGTAAAGTCCAGTTCATATGCAGGCATTAATATTAGTGTCCTTGAACAAAGCATGCACTCGGTCTTCCCATGAACGCATGCCTAGAGGAAGTTCTTTGTCGATGGAATTTTGTAAGACGAAATGGTCGCTGAGGGACCAGACTTTTATCAAATCTGACTTGGTGGGCTATCTTTTAGTAAAAGATGGGTGTGTGTAACCCCTGTTGAGGAGGTAGGCAGAGTTATTTTACAATCAAAGAATGATACAATTTACCAATAACCTGCGCCATTTCTGTCTGGATTTGCCCACAGTGAATCCGAGGGCCGATTCGTAACCTGCAGCCGATGCTCCATCAGATGACAACAAATATCAGTAGGGAAACATGTGCGCTCAGCGAACTTTGTATAACTCGGTTTCCATAGCCACTAGAATGCTAGAAATGAACCGAGTTATTATTCTAATTTTTAGAAACCGGAAAATGTAATTGTCTTCTGTCTGTGATAACCCCATCTCGAATTATTAATAAATGGGATTTTGGCGTTGTTCGGATTTGGGCATTTTGGTGGGAAGTTTTTTAAGGGGGAATGCTATCTGATGCTGTTGCGTTCCCGGAGCAACATTTGTTCGTCACCTAGGTGTGAAGGAGTCACGTGTGAAGTGGGTGGGGGAACTCTGCTCACATTCAGAGTGGGTGATGGGGAAAAGCAAAGAGAAAAAAAAAACCTTCTAAGTCCATTTAAAAGTGAAACTGACATCAGCTTCGCTGGACCATACGGAAATCCTTGTCGATTCTATACGACTTTCCATATTGTTCATCACAGGCCTTTCAACACCAACTCCCCCCACACCCCATATTACCTTACATTGAGCCATTTTGCAGCCTGATCCACCATCCAACTTCATAATTTTATTGAACTGGATAAAAATCGGTGCCACAACAAGCATGGCTGATCGACGATTTGACTGTTTTCAGTCCAAAATTGGTCATCGGTAACGATCGGACGAGCTGGAAAATTTTGGAGTGACGTATTTTATTGGTAGCACAATGGTAGATGGTTGTAATCGGCGATATCGGGACAACTGACAAGTGCAACAAGCCCCCGGCAGCCGTCTCCCCAAATGTAAATATTCCCACACACAGTCTGTGCAGTGTACATCTCACCAGTTCAGCTGCCGTGACTCCTGGTCTCCTCTGTGGTCTCCCCTGAGCGCCAACAGCTTCATGTGTGTAAATAAGGCAACAATGAGCTCTAATAGCTCCCTATAGGTGTGCACTCCGGTCTCTGGAACCAGCCAATGTTCAGGCCCAATTTAATTGCCAAACAGTGGCATCCTAGGCTGTATGTGACATGGATTGCATACCACACATGCAATCCATGTCACATAGAGCCTAGGATGCCAATGTTTGGCAATTCAATTAAATACAGTGGGTTGCAAAAGTATTCGGCCCCCTTGAAGTTTTCCACATTTTGTCATATTACTGCCACAAACATGAATCAATTTTATTGGAATTCCACATGAAAGACCAACACAAAGTGGGGTACACATGAGAAGTGGAACGAAAATCATACATGATTCCAAACATTTTTTACAAATCAATTACTGCAAAGTGGTGTGTGCATAATTATTCGGCCCCCTTTGATCTGAGTGCAATCAGTTGCCTATAGACATTGCCTGATGAGTGCTAATGACTAAATAGAGTGCACCTGTGTGTAATCTAATGTCAGTACAAATACAGCTGCTCTGTGAGGGCCTCAGAGGTTGTCTAAGAGAATATTGGGAGCAACAACACCGTGAAGTCCAAAGAACACACAAGACAGGTCCAAGACAGGCCAGGGATCAAGTTTTTGAGAAATTTAAAGCAGGCTTAGGCTACAAAAAGATTTCCAAAGCCTTGAACATCCCAAGGAGCACTGTTCAAGTGATCATTCAGAAATGGAAGCAGTATGGCACAACTGTAAACCTACCAAGACAAGGCCATCCACCTAAACTCACAGGCCGAACAAGGAGAGCGCTGATCAGAAATGCAGTCAAGAGGCCCATGGTGACTCTGGACGAGCTGCAGAGATCTACAGCTCAGGTGGGGGAACCTGTCCAAATGGCAACTATTAGTCATGCACTGTACAAAGTTGGCCTTTATGGAAGAGTGGCAAGAAGAAAGGCATTGTTAACAGAAAGCATAAGAAGTCCCGTTTGCAGTTTGCCACAAGACATGTGAGGGACACAGCAAACATGTGGAAGAAGGTGCTCTGGTCAGATGAGACCAAAATGGAACTCTTTGGCCAAAATGCAAAATGCTATGTGTGGCAGAAAACTAACACTGCACATCACTCTGAACACACCATCCCCACTGTAAATTTGGTGGTGGTGGCAGCATCATGCTCTGGGGGTGCTTCTCTTCAGCAGGGACAGGGAAGGTGGCCAGAGTTAATGGGAAGATGGATGGAGCCAAATACAGAGCAAACTTGGAAGAAAATCTCTTGGAGACTGCAAAAGACTTGAGACTGGGGCGGAGGTTCACCTTCCAGCAGAACAACGACCCTAAACATAAAGCCAGGGCAACAAAGGAATAGTTTAAAACAAAACAGATCTACAGTATGTGTTAGAATGGCCCAGTCAAAGTCCAGATCTAAATCCAATCGACAATCTGTGGCAAGATCTGAAAACCGCTGTTCACAAACGCTGTCCATCTAATCTGACTGAGCTGGAGCTGTTTTGCAAATAAGAATGGGCAAGGATTTCAGTCTCTAGATGTGCAAAGCTGGTAGAGACATACCCTAAAAGACTGGCAGCTGTAATTGCAGTAAAAGGTGGTTCTACAAAGTATTGACTCAGGAAGACTAATAATTACACACACCCCACTTTGCAGTTATTGATTTGTAAAAAATGTTTGGAATCATGTATGATTTTCATTCCACTTCTCTCGTGTACACCACTTTGTATTGGTCTTTCATGTGGAATTCCAATAAAATTGATTCATGTTTGTGGCAGTAATGTGACAAAATGTGGAAAACTTCAAGGGGGCCGAATACTTTTGCAGCCCACTGTATGTTGCCATATGTTTTTAATGGGGGTTGTATGCGTGTTAACATTGTCCTTATTTTTGGTATAATATAATACACAATAAGCTATTAATAGATATTTGTATGTTCAAAGCCCTGGGGCTCCCTTATTTATGCTTTTTCCTATGTGGTTCAATTAAAGGTGAGACGAGCACTGAGTTTTTTTGAGGTTGATATCATTTAGCTTTATTAGAGGTTTATGTGAGTGATGTCACACACTCGCCCATAGTATGGGTGCCACAACGCAGTGGTGTGACAGCGGCACTCAGGAAAAACAGCTGAGGAAATCAGGAATCAGTGCAGCTGAACAGGTTTCTCTCCAATCAGATTCAATCACAGAGAGATTTGTCTCTAGGTCGATCTGCCCATATATCACTAGCTGTGTGGGCACCATTAGTCTAGCAGATGGCTATCCCCCACAGTATTCTCTGCTAGTCTAGGTTCTCTCCATCCCCCCCACATACAATTTTTAGCGACCCCCCTCCTGTGCTTCCATGGACCTCGATGGGCAGAGTCATGTACAGTGGGTGGGCTGCCTTTCTGATTCTGAAACAGGAAGTATAGTAAGGGTGATGGCTGTGGGGGATGTGAAAGGACATCCAGCGACTGGAGGAGGTGAATCTGTATCTTAAAGCCAACATGCTGTGCATAATGTTATCTACAGGGGTCCAGGGTACTGCAGGAGGGAGGCCCAGAGAGCACAGACCACAGAGAATTGGGGCACAAGGCCTGAATTTATCCCCTAGCCAGGAGCGTAACTAAAAGTCAATGGGCCCCCCTGCAAAACTTTGGATTGGGCCCCCTCTCCCTGCACACTGAATAGGGACTGTCTACAAATCTTTGTCTACAAAACTTTGTATGATTCGTTGTTAGTGGCTGGATTAGTGGCTGGATAGTGTAATGGATAAGGGCGCTGCCTTTGACACAGGAGACCAGGGTTCAAATCTCGGCCCTGCCTGTTCAGTAAGCCAGCAGCTCTTTGGTAGGAGAGCTTGGGCAAGTCTTCCTAACACTACTACTGCCTATAGAGCGTGTCCTAGTGGCTGCAGCTCTGGCGCTTTGAGTCCACCAGGAGAAAAGTGCAATATAAATGTTTTGTGTTTGTACAGATGCAGTCATTAGAACAACTGTGCAGAAAGCAGAACGTTTTTTTCTCTCCTTGCCCTGGTGGCTTCTGGGCACCCCTGCAGCTGCATCCCTTGCAGGGTCTATTGCCCCTACCAACACACCTGATGGTATAGTCAACTATTTGTCTTTACTAACAACAAAAAATCTGTTAGCATTAACCAGGGGCGTAACTACAATTCATGAGGTCCCTCAGCAAAACTTTGATGGGTCCCTTCATGTTCACACCAGGAGAGATGGCAGATAGACAGTGATTGCAGACAGGGAGAGTTGGAAGATAGATATTGGTAGCACATGTCTATGGGCCATCTTTCCCTGTCTGCTAGCATAGTGTAGTGCACACGTAGTGCACATAATCAACCCCAGTGATATGTGCTGCATAGCGAGAGCTAGTAACTTTATGCCCACTCCACTTCTCCCGCCCTGAGACCGTTCGGGTCCAGTCCTTTTAAAGTAAGTGATCCCCGCACTCTGATTGGCCCAATAGGCTGCCTGTCACCTAGTGTGAGACTGGGAGGTGGAAAACAGGAGGAAATCCACCAGCTGGCCAAGCAGCAGAAACCCTGAGTTATCACTCCCAATAGAAACCTGCAGCAAGTCTTCACTGTGAGCAGCAACACCCGATTACTGCTGCTTGGCCAGCAAGTGGATTTCCGCAGCTTTTTTTTAGCTCCCAGTCTGACACTGCTGTCACCTGGCCCAGAGGGGCCTACAAGTAGCCCTCCTTCATCCATCTTACTAGATTTGCATTGGCGCTATGCTGGTTATTAAAACCTCATATGTGCGATGAATAGTGATGATAACCCTTAAAGTGTTTCCTTACTCTGATTATACCTCTCGGACACTGCAGCTGTCCTTGGGGCCCCAGGGTAAAACTCGCACTGGGGCCCCAAGCTCCTTAGTCCCGCCAATGCACTTGTAATAGCATTTATACTTACCTGGGGCTTCCTCCACCCCCATTCAGGCCGTGGGCTAAGTCGCTGGCTTCCCTGGGTCGCTCCTGTCCTTCACTGGCCAGCCCGATAAGCCCCAGGCAAGTATAAATGCTTTTAAATGGGTCGTCTCAGGTACACTCTAACTGATTTGTAATTAGAGATGGCCCGAACCTCTGATTTTCGGTTCGCGAACCTCCACGAAAGTTTAGTTCGCGTGAACTTTTGCGAACCGCAATAGACTTAAATGGGGAAGCTTGGAAAACTAGAAAAAATTATGCTGGCCACAAAAGTGATGGAAAAGATGTTTCAAGGGGTCTAACACCTGGAGAGGGGCATGGATGAGTGGGATACATGCCCAAAGTCCCGGGGAGAAATCTGTATTTGACGCAAAGCAGCCAAAAGGGCCAAAATCATATTGAATGCTAAATTGGAGGCCTAAAGTGCTTTAAAGCATGTGTATACATCAATCAGGGAGTGTAATTAGAGTACTGCTTCACACTGATACACCAAACTCACTGTGTAACGCACCTCAAACAGCTGTTTGTGTAGTGACAGCCGTGCTGGACTGGTGCGCACCATGGCCAGAGTGCAGGCCGTGGCGGTTTTCAAGCCCATATGGTCGCCGGGCTGAGGTAGCTGAATGACAGAACAGTGACTGTCCAGCTGATCAAATTTGGTCTGTCCACAATGAAGCAACTGTTATAAACTGTTCTTAATCACCTTTTTCCGGCACCAGCAACTCATCAGCAAGAGTTACACACACGACTCATCACAGCAAGCAGGAGATAGACTTTCGCAGGCTTCTTCAATATTCACGTTATTTATTCAGGAAACAGAAATACAGATAGATACAGTTCATCATATCCTAGCCACGCCAATCTTCATGTTGCGTTACAAGCTTCTTGATTACCTTCCTAGTGACTGTAATCAGGTCCTCTTAGATCTATTCTAAATTACATCTAGACTACCTATGTACGGCATACATTATATAGGATTACATATAGAATGAAAATACTTAGAGGTCCTAGTCAGCATCTAGGTAGCATGAAGTAGGAAGCAGAGCAGGAATCAGAGAGCCGTTTTTCAGCTCGTCCGCTTCTTTAATACCGACTAGGAAAGAGTTAAAGGGACTCCGAGCTCAAAAAAAAAAAGAAAGTTGTACTCACCATGGGCTTTCTCCAGCCCAGTGCTGGTCGGGAGGTCCCACGCCGGCGTCCTGGCTCCTCTCCTTCTCCCCGCTCCGGAATGGCTGGCAGGCCGCAGCCCGGGCGACACTCTCCCGAGTGTCGGGCTTCTTCTTCCGCATATGACGCGGATTACGTCACACGCCGGCCGCCTCGCGTCATCATGGCGGCCGGCGTGAAAGTACTGCGCATGCGCAAACAAAGCGCGCATGCGCAGTACTTTCACGCCGGCCGCCATGATGACGCGAGGCGGCCGGCGTGTGACGTAATCCGCGTCATATGCGGAAGAAGAAGCCCGACACTCGGGAGAGTGTCGCCCGGGCTGCGGCCTGCCAGCCATTCCGGAGCGGGGAGAAGGAGAGGAGCCAGGACGCCGGCGTGGGACCTCCCGACCAGCACTGGGCTGGAGAAAGCCCATGGTGAGTACAACTTTCTTTTTTTTTTTGTGCTCGGAGTCCCTTTAAATGTGACCTCATCTTCGCCCTCCCATGGACCAGACTATTGGATGAGCCCCCTCGTGGTGTCATAATACCCACCTACTTGATTAATATTCAATGTCACTTTTCCCTTACTTACTGGAATTTGGTATTTAGAAACATGGCTTATGTTTACTGTTCTTGTGGTGTACATGCTGAGGTCAGTGTAGACCTTTGGCCTTCTTTCAGGAACATGTTCTCGGTATCTGCGTGTATCATCTGCTACACGCAGACACCGAGATGCTTCTGCCTGAATCACAAAAAACTCTATTTATTTATGCCTTTATAAAGGCATACTCTGCGGACAAGCCTTTTACATAAAACTCAGGCCAAATAACTGAGGCCTACTTAAATTATAACAATCCCCCCTAAAATGGCTTGATCCGCAGATCCCGGCTTCTGAACCCAACCGTACCTGGTTTCTTTTCTTTATGTTTCACTTTCCGATGTTCGTGCTCACACAACTTCTCTGCTCTAGGCGGTTATCCCTGGGAGAGAGGGCAAGACCTCTTGGTCTTCCTGTAACCAGACTCTCTGGGGATGCCCTACTTCTAAGTCCCTCTATACCACATGCTCAGCATTTGCGGCACTTGCGTATCACTCACAAACTTGCATGACCACAGAAAAGTGAAACTCGTTTGTTTGTTACACAACGGAGCAGTGCCAGGTGCCTTCTTATTAACCTTATTATCTTGGGTGTGGCCTCCCCCCCCCCCCCTCGAGACACTCATATAGCCATTGTCATTGTCATAGGTCATTGCTTCATTGTGATACGCAAGCCCCTTCACCGCGGCAAGGTAATGATCATGAAGGGGAATTGGCTCATGTACATGCCTTTTGTTTTGTTGTTGCAGCCGCAGTGCAGCCAGAAAAATTAGGCAGGCATGTACATGCACCAGAAAAATTATTATATCAGCCGTTGCTAGCATCGGCCTTAAAATTCAGGAATCCGCCTGGAGTCCTGGACCCTGTTGGTGGTGGCGGAGAAGGCAGTCAAGCGGCCTGCAGGCAGAGATGCTGTGTGGGGAGTGACTTAGTCTTGGGGCAGGCAGTCACAGGGCGTGCAGGCAGAAATGCTGTGTGTGGTGACTGACGTAGTCTTTGGGCAGCCCTGACCGTGCTTTGTAGACCACGAGGTCAGATGGTCCCTTGACCCAACGCTGTGTGCCAGAGATGTCACCACTTGCCTTTCAACATCACGGTACAGTTTGGGTATCGCCTTTTTTTTTTTAAATAATTGCATATCTTTCACTGGGGTGTGTGGATTTGCTTTTGTTTGCTGCTTTCCCTCAGGTGGTCATCCCATTGCAGTTTGTGCTTTGTAATCATGTGCCTTCATAAGGTAGTTGTCCCTACGCGGGTTTTGGTCTTTCCACGGCTCAATTTTCAGTAGCAGAGAGTACAGATGGCATTGCTCTCATCTGAGGCAGACACACACAAAAATGTCCACACCGCTGAGCCCTGGGGTGATGGCACTTTGGTGGTGGCGGCCGACTGAGTGTTAAGTGGGGTGCCAGAATCAGAGCAGGAGGAGGAAGATATGTCAGGCTTCCGTGCGGAAGCTGAGAAAGATGAGGTGTCCTGTGTTAAAAAGTCAACTACGTCCTGACAATATTGGGGGTTGATGGCACGTGCCTTCTTCTGAACACTGTACTTTGGTCGCGGGCCGCACTAAATCTTGACAGCGGGACCTGGAACAGACCTGCCGGGTGGTCTGCCTCTGCCTTTTGTTTTTCCATATTGGGGGGATGAAGTGAAAGGTATGCACTGACTTGACTAATACAATGTGCAGTCAGTCACACAGGTGCAGTTAACAGGTATGCACGGAGTGGTATATCACACTGCGTGCACTCACATAGGTAGGTGGGTGCACTGAAGTGAACAACAGGTAGTAGGTATATGCAGGGATGGGTATTACATGTGCACCTGTCACACACAGACAGGTACCGGATAGGCACAGAGACACTGCGTGCGCTCACGTAGGTAGGAGGGTACACTGAAGTGAACAACAGGTAGTAGGTATATGTAGTGATGGGTATTACATGTGCACCTGTAACACACAGACAGGTACCAGATGGGCACAGTGACACTACGTGCGCTCACGTAGGTAGGTGGATGCACTTAAGTGAACACAACAGGTAGTAGGTATATGCAGTGATGGGTATTACATGTGCACCTGTCACACACAGACAGGCACAGTGACACTGACTGACAGGGCTGTATATAATGCAAGTGGGCCACAAAAAAAAAAGATAGATCACAAGAACAAGAATAGCTCTTAAAACAGCTGTTGAGGGATGCTTTTTTAGCAATAACAATCAGCCAGGAGCAAGCTAACAAGCCTACAAGAGCCGCCTAACTAAGCTTTCCCTATGAGAGTCTGCAGCAGCTATCCCTTCACTAATTACTGCAGGCACACGAATGAGTCCACTGCCTGACGCTGCCTGCCTTTTATAAGGGGGGGGGGACGGGGCTCCAGGAGGAAGTGTAGCCTAATTGGCTACAATGTGCCTGCTGACTCTGATGTAGAGGGTCAAACTTGACCCTCATGATGCACTATGGGGGCACACCGAACTTCCAGAAAAGTTCCCAGTTCACCACGATCGCGAACCATGGAAGTTCGCCGGGAACCGTTCGCCGGTGAACCGTTCGCCGGTGAACCGTTCGGGCCATCTCTATTTGTAATAAAGAGAACAGAAAACAGGGAAATATGATAACATAGCTGTTTAGGATCAGTTTACAGCCTATTTATATTGTTGTTTTTCTATTTTTCTACAGATACTTCAGTGGGGTCCAGAATCAAGACAACAAGAGGACATCATGGTTAAACCTAGTTGCATAGTGAGATTTTGTACCATCTTTGCACCAATTCTGCTGGTTCTTTTTGGATTATTGTTCCACTTTGGGAAAAAAACACCGGTTCTGAAAATAAACTTGGCAAATTCAGCCAACCACCATCCTCTGGCCCCACCTTACCCATATCCCTATAAGTTCCTCATCAACCAGCCAGATAAATGCAAAGATAGAACTCCTTTCCTGATATTGCTGGTAACGGGTAGAGTCCATGACTTGGAGGCTAGACACGCCATACGGGCAACCTGGGGCAAAGAAAATAATTATGATGTGTTTGTGTTGAGGATATTTTTGCTGGGATTTTCACGTTTTTTACGAAATCGGAGTCAAATGATGCTGGAAGAGGAAAGTGAAGCCTTTGGAGATATAGTCCAACAAGACTTCATGGACACCTACCACAATCTGACCCTAAAGACCTTACTGGGCATGGAGTGGGTGGCTAAGTTCTGCCCTAATGCCAGCTATGTGATGAAAATTGACAATGATATGTTCCTTAACGTTGACTATCTGGTTCACAAGCTCCTTCATCCAAAGCTTCCAGTCCGTGAAAACTATTTTACAGGATATATAGTAAAGAACACAGAGCCATCAAGGAGCAAAACAGAAAAATTTTATGTCCCTGAGGAAATCTACCCCAGTGACATTTACCCACCCTACTGCGCTGGGCCTGGATATGTCTTCTCAGCTGACATGGCAAAAAAAATCTATGATGTATCACAAAAGATTCAAGTCATCCCTATGGAGGATTGCTTTATGGGGATTTGTCTGTACGCACTCCATATTCCACCCACACCACCTCCTTGGGGTTTATTCAATGGCCATTACTTAGAATATAATCGATGTCAATTTCACAAGCTTATCATGGTTCACCATTATACGAGTGAGGATCTATGGAGTATATGGTCAGATTTTTGGACTTTGAAATCCTCGGGCTGTGGTTGAAAGCCTCTTCAGAATTAGAGGTAATAGCCTGCACTCCTCTTCAATTCAAGACTTCTATTAATCTGGTACTTTGGAGACAGGTAGGACCCCATTCTCAAGGACAACAATACAAGCTACAGTATAGGACTTCACTAGGAGCCCATGCACTCCTCAGCCATGGACCCCTATTGGGAGCTGCTGCTGCATGCTAATGGCTTGATTGTTTTGTTGTCCTTGAGAAAGGGGTCCCATGTGTCCCTGAAACATCGGATTCATACAAGTCTTGAGTTGAAGAGGCATGCAGGCTATTACTGGTGAGGTAATTCCTCAGGCTGAGAGAGAAATACCTCTACAGAATTTGATGAGCCGTGGATGTGCTTAGAAGAAGAGGCGATGGCTGTACACCGTTAAAAGGGAATCACAGAGACAACAGGAGCCCAAATAGTGCAATATGTCACCTCACCAACAAGAAGATTATGCAGAGAAGTGAAAATAATAGTAGTCACAAAGGTCGAATCAGTTCATCTTGGCGCGTCACTCTGAGAGCCGAGCGCCGAAGCTGGGCGCCATCATAGCAGCAATGCTACGATGCGCAACCCGCGTAGCAGTAATTCGGGGTTCTGGTGGCTGCCACACCGCGAATTACATCTCCCTCCGAGTTGCAACAACTCAGAGGGGGAATAGTATTTAATGCCACCCCGGAGTTTAGCGACAGCAGGGAGAACCGTCATTCAGCTCACCCTGCGCTGAACTGAGAGGCGCCAAAATAATACAGTATAAACCCCACAAAGGTAGGTTGCACTGGGAAGCAACCGACCACATAGAGCAGGTGGAGATATACAACTCTGATGCCACTCGAGTGTCCAGGAAGTACAGGATGCAGTCGGTCTCTTATGAAAAACACACGTGGTATCAATTGTGACAGCCCCACATGGGACCAAGAACACCCCTCCAATGGCGGGAGAGAAGCAGAGGGAAATAAAGAGGCACTCAGAGGTGTATAAAATTAGGTTAAAAACAACTTAAAGTAGAAAGAACCTTACCTCAATAAAGACAACACTATTCTTGGGGCTTGATTCACAAAGCGGTGCTAACCTAGTTAGCACGCCTAAAGACTTTGGGCGTGTTAAGTAGGGTGCTAACAAGGTTAGCACCGTTTTGAAAATCAGCTCGCGCACAAAGTTCCGTGCGCAAATCTTTGCGTGCGCACAGGCCGGTGTACGCGAAATGTCGCATCGCAGTGTGACGAAAACAACGCACTTGATGCGCCTATAAGGTCGCATTGGGTGTGACCCTAACGTCTCACTATGCGACGTTAAGGTCACACCAATTGCAACCTTATAGGCGCATCGGGTGCGCTGTTTTCGTCAAACCACGATGCAACATTTCGCGCGCCCCAGCCTTTGTGCGCGCAAAGTTTTGCGCACGGGACTTGGCGGGCGAGTGCTGATTATCACGACCTAACTGACTTTAGGTGTGATAGAGGGCTTTTCACAAGCATGCTAACAGTTAGCGTCACTTTGTGAATCAAGCCCTTAGCGTTTGACACTATTATATGGGCTGAAGAAGTTGGCTCAGACCCACGAAATGCGTTGTCAGTGCGTAATAAATTTTATTTCTATATGAAATTATCTTTATTGTTATATATGAAAATACATTGCGTTATTTTTAACCTAATTTTCACACCTCTGGATGCCTCTTTCTCTCCTTGCTTAGAACATCAATAGAGGTAATAACGTGCACTCCTCTTTGATTCAAGACTTTTATTGATCCGGCATTTTGGAGACACATAGGACCCCTTTCTCAAGGACCACAATGCAAGCCACAGGATCCCCTGCACACAATCAGGCATAGGCCCCTGCTG
This sequence comes from Hyperolius riggenbachi, assembly GCF_040937935.1. NCBI lineage: Eukaryota > Metazoa > Chordata > Amphibia > Anura > Hyperoliidae > Hyperolius > Hyperolius riggenbachi. The sequence goes on from NC_090648.1 coordinate 70,793,914, forward strand.
GTAGCTGCTGCTGTATGCATTATTATTATTATTATCTATTTATACAGCACCAACATCATTCATGGCACTGTGCAACAGAATACAAGGAAGATCAAAACAATATAAACAGTTACAATAAAAGACAATTGTGGATTACAGCTGATACAGTGAACAAATCAATTACAGATATTTATGTAGGGGTGGAAGGTATGCACACATACATTACACAGCTTTATGAGAAGTGGAAGAGAGCCCTGGCCATTCAGTCTTACTGTCTAAAGGGTTAAGAAATGGTACAGTAGGCAAAGGAAAGCTGTGTATGAGATGGTAAAATGGTGGTCAGTGGCCAGGGTGTCATAAGTGAGAAGGTATGCTTGCCTAAAGAGGGGAGTTTTCAGGTTGTGTATAAAAAGGGCGTGGGTGAGAGGCACATGTGTGGAAAGAGGGAGTTCCAGAGGAGGGGAGAGGATCGAGAGAAGTCTTGTAAGCGGAAGTGAGAAGAGGTGACCAGAGAGGAATACAGGAGAATAATGTTAGTAGAGCAGAGATTGCGCGTAGGATGGTGTCTGGAAATAAGTTTATGTAACCAGTTCAGGACCATAGGCTTACACTCACCCCCAGTGACCAAGCTATTTCTTACAATTTAGTGCTCTGCGGCTTTAATAGCTCGCTGCAGAGCCATACTACTTAGCACACAAATGGATCCATCCCCCTTTCTGCCCATCAAAAGAGCTTTCTGTTGGTGGGCTCTGATAGCTGCTGCAGCTTATTTTATTGAATTATTATAAATGAATTATAATTACATTGTTAATAAAACTGTACATTTTCTTTTTTTCTTCCCTCCCTCCCACCCCCTGACAGCCAATCAGGGTGATCCCCTTTCATAGGCATCAGCCTATGAGAGGAGATCATGATCGGAGCCTCTCTAGGGGACAGCCAAGTGACACTGCTGTCCCCAGTACAGCGCTGCAGTAGATCGCAGCACTGTACAATGTAAACAGAGGGCAGTTTCACCATCTAACAGCCTGCTAGCGGCAATAGCTGGTAGACTTATGACAGAGCGAAGTTCCATCACTCAAGCGGGGATTCGCGCATGGACGCGCGCGACTGCCTGCAAAACCCTACCCCAGGACTTGACATCTTTCGGCATTAGGCGGTCCTGGGGCTGCCACCTTCCCAATGCCTATTGCCGTTAGGCGGTCAGGAAGGAGTTTAATAAGTAGGCAAGAGTCAGGCTTTTGAATTGTATCCTTTGTGTAACTGGCTGGCAGCCCGTAAAGAGAATGACAGAGTGGGAGAAGACTGGAGAAGCGGGAGGAGAGGTGGATGAGTCCTTTCATCTGATATCTGTCTGCCCATGTGGCCATACTGTGGAGACTCTGTTGTAAGATGTCACTGTGGGAGACAGGGCCGGAGCTACCATAGGAAAAAATGGGCAATTGCCCCAGGGCCCCAGAGCCTGTAGGGGCCCCCAAGGTGTCCCTCCCCCATCTTAACTGTTGCTCCCCAGAGTCTGTTAAGTTGGGAGGTGATTGAGGGAGGGTCAGCAGCCAGCTCAGGGACCCAGGAGGGAAATTTGGCTGCAACAAAGGGCCTCTAATGACGCTTTTTGGTCGGGGGTGTCTGTTGGGGGGCCCCCAGGCTAATTTTGCCCTAGGGCCCAATTGTTACTTGAACCGGCCCTGGTGGGAGAGGTTATTGGGGCTCCATCTTCAAGGTGTAAAGCAGGGGTATTACTCTTAGTGCATAGGAATTTTAAGAGTAAGAAGGTAGGTGGGTGAGAGCAGACTTTGAGATCAATACCCATTTCATGATAGTTTGGGGGATATAAAGACCATGGGCTCGATTCACTAAAGCGTGATAACTCAGTTATCACGTGTAAAGGCTTTGCAAGTGCAAACGCGCGTGTAAAGGCTTTGCATGTGATATCATGTGCTAAGTATCATTATCACGTGCTAAGTATCATTATCACGTGAAGTCACTGCAGATCACGCAAACGGAATGTAAATCATGAAATATTACTGTATACAGTACATAAAGCGACGCGCGTTGAATTTTGCGCGCACCATATTACATTAACTCATATGTTAATGTAAGCACCTTTGCTGATTTCATTACCGAACTCTATCTTCTGATCGTGTGAAGCGCCGTAGTTTTCAATGGCATTCCGCACTTAGGGCTTGATTCACTAAACCGTGATAACTCATATCACGGCCGTTTTCGTGTGCTTCGCACGATCAGAAGATAGAGTTTGGTAGTGAAATCAGCAATGGTGCTTACATTAACATGTGAGTTAATGTAATACGGCGAGCGCAAAGTGCAGTGATTTCACGTGATAATGATACTTAGCACGTGATAATGATACTTAGCACATGATATCACGTGCAAAGTGGCTTAACACTATCGTGCTAAGTGTTAGCACGCTTTAGTGAATCGAGCCCGAAACTCTTCTAATACCAATTTTTTTCATACCTTGATGACCAAAATACGAAATTGCCCTATCCATTATAAGCAAACAGTGGCAGGAGATTTGAATGTGGTGTCGTCTCCGTGAGAGGATAGGCAACTAAACACCTTGGCAGAGCACCCTATCGCTAAGCAAGACAATAACTTGAGTCTCCTCCTCATGTCAACAGGTCTAATAGATGGCTGGAGGCATCTGCATCCCCTGGAGAGGGGCTTCTCCCCTTTTTGTAAAGTGCTCTCCTCCCATTCATGTATAGACCTGATATTAATAACTAAAAACCTCCTTACTTCTGTAACTGTCATAAATATCAACATGATATTTATATCTGATCATTCCACGATTGAAATGTCACTTGAGATTGAACCCAAAAATTATTTGAGATTTCCAACCTATTTATATAGGTCCTTCTCAAAAAATTAGCATTTTGTAATAAAGTTCATTATTTTCTGTAATGTACTGATAAACATTAGACTTTCATATATTTAAGATTCATTACACACAACTGAAGTAGTTCAAAGCCTTTGCAAATGACATGCAAATGTTGCTTTCATCTGAAAAAAGTACTTTGGACCACTGAGTAACAGTCCAGTGCTGCTTCTCTGTAGCCCAGGTCAGGCGCTTCTGCCGCTGTTTCTGGTTCAAAAGTGGCTTGACCTGGGGAATGCGGCACCTGTAGCCCATTTCCCGTACACGCCTGTACACGGTGGCTCTGGATGTTTCTACTCCAGACTCAGTCCACTGCTTCCGCAGGTCCCCCAAGGTCTGGAATCGGTCCTTCTCCACAATCTTCCTCAGGGTCCGGTCACCTCTTCTCGTTGTGCAGCGTTTTCTGCCACACTTTTTCCTTCCCACAGACTTCCCACTGAGGTGCCTTGATACAGCACTCTGGGAACAGGTATTCATTCAGAAATTTCTTTCTGTGTCTTACCCTCTTGCTTGAGGGTGTCAATGATGGCCTTCTGGACAGCAGTCAGGTCAGCAGTCTTACCCATGATTGCGGTTTTGAGTAATGAACCAGGCTGGGAGTTTTTAAAAGCCTCAGGTGGAATCTTTTGCAGGTGTTTAGAGTTAATTAGTTGATTCAGATGATTAGGTTAATAGCTCGTTTAGAGAACCTTTTCATGATATGCTAATTTTTTGAGATAGGAATTTGGGGTTTTAATGAGCTGTATGCCAAAATCATCAATATTAAAACAATAAAAGGCTTTGAACTACTTCAGTTGTGTGTAATGAATCTAAAATATATGAAAGTCTAATGTTTATCAGTACATTACAGAAAATAATGAACTTTATCACAATATGCACATTTTTTGAGAAGGACCTGTACATAGACGAACTGTTAATTTCTGACTTGAACAATGTAGCAGACCAGGACCAACCTGTCTTATAGTGGGGAAGCTGCCGAGGTGAGATTATTGCATACGCAGCCTCATATAAAAAAAAAAGCATTGGAAAAGTATGTGATCAAGCTAGAAAAGCCTATATAGAATTCAAGGATGATCATTCCTTCTGAAGCTAATAGAGAGAACTGAAGGATAGCTAGAAAGGAACTGTTCCTCTGCTGCTCCTCTCTGCCAAGCTCTTTATTGGCTGCCAATTACCGTGAGGATCCATTTTAAACTCTTAACTCTAACCTGCAAAGCTTTCCACAATCTCTCTCCCCCGTACATCTCCTCACTAGTTTCCAGATCCCAACCCAACCGCAATCTCAGATCTGCATAGGAGTTTCTTTTGTCATCCTCTAGAATTACCTCCTCACATTCAGGGGCGTAGCTAGGGGTGGGCAGGGTAGGTCATGTGCCCTCGGGCGCTGGGTCCCTAGGGGCGCCCAGCTGTGACCTGAGGTATTTTTTTTAGATATATTTATTCAATTATAGCGGAAGTGCAGAGAAGAGGGAGAGCAGTGGGCACAGCGGTGGGGAAGGGCAGACATCCCCACTTCCCTAACCTTGGGGTTCCCCCTCTCTCTCGCTCCCCTCTCCAGATATGAGGGGCGGGTGACAGAACACTTACCCTATACACGGCACATAGAAAGTTCTGTGCTCCACTACTCAGGTCTAGTCTAGATCAGAGTAGTAGAGCACAGATCGGTATACTCCTCCAGGAATAGAGTAAGTGTTCTGTCGCCCGCCGCTCATATTTGGAGGGGGGACCAAGAAAGAGGGGGAAACCCAAGGTGAGGTAAAGGGGAAGTGGGGCCTCCGCTCTTCCCCACTGCTCTCCTTCTTCTCTGGGCTCCCGCTGGGGGGGGGGGGACACCTGGCTACGTATTCTGGTGATTAATATACCCCTGGCTACCTATTTTGGGGATTACAATACCCCTGGCTACATATACTGGGCACATATACCACTGGCTACATATACAGGGGACATAGACACCTGGCTACATATACTGGGGGAACATGTACACCTGGTTACCTATTCTGGGGACACCTATAGACCTGGTTACCTATACTAGGGGTACCTATTTTGGGGAACAGCTGCCAGATTATATGTATGTTGGGGTAACCACTGCTGACAGATTACGTCTATTTTGGGGGAACCATTGTCATATTATCTGTATTCTGGAGGAACCTCTGCCTAATTACATGTATTTTTGGTGCAATGCTGTCAGATTACATGTATTTTGGGTGGAAACACTATGGCAGAGCTTAAACTTCCCTGGCAGACCTTTTACACCACTGCTAAGGTCATATATATTTGGCTCCACCCATTACCACACCCACATTCTGTTGCATGGTCACGCCCCTTTTTTGGTGGGGCACGCATACTTCTCCCCTTAGAGGGCGCATTAATAGTCTTTGTCCCGGGCGCTGAAAGCCCTAGCTACGCCTCTGCTCACATTCACGACACGTATACAAGATTTCTCATGTGCCTCACCACTCCTCTGGAATGTCCTTTCACAGTACATCCATCACTCTCCAACCTTTGAAATCTTTAAACGCTCCCTCAAAACTCACTTTTTCCGACAAGCATATGCTCTAACTTAGGCCATTCCCCTTCAACCTCTGAAGTTTTACTCCTCACTAGATAACCTTAACAGGCACTGTACCTGTATGTATACCGCATTCCACCCCCACCTCTTGTTTACCCCACATTCCTTTAGATTGTAAGCTCACAAGGGCAGGGCTCTCTCACCCTTATGTGTCTTGGATTTTGTTGTTCATATCATATTTTGCACTCTGTTATACATTTTATTGATCATGCTACATCTGTCATTGTAACCACCAGTCTGTATTTTGTACCAGTGTCCATATTTGATGCATATCATTGTCTGTATCATTATCTACCCCTTGTTTGTTTTCCTACTTTGTACAGCGCCACAGAATATGTTGGTGCTTTATAAATCAATAATATAATAATAATAATAATTTGCAGATTGAAAACTAACAAAATACACAGATCTTCAAGAGCTGCCAGGTTCTATAAATGGGGGAATAAATCAGGGAAAATGCTTACAAATTTGGCCAGAGCACAGTGGACACATAATTGCAAAACTTACAATAAAGAAGGGATGGGGAAAGCTCATAGTAAGCTTAAAGAGAATCTGTATTGTTAAAATCGCACAAAAGTAAACATACCAGTGCGTTAGGGGACATCTCCTATTACCCTCTGTCACAATTTCGCCGCTACTCGCCGCATTAAAAGTGGTTAAAAACAGTTTTAAAAAGTTTGTTTATAAACAAACAAAATGGCCACCAAAACAGGAAGTAGATTGATGTACAGTATGTCCACACATAGAAAATACATCCATACACAAGCAGGCTGTATACACCCTTCCTTTTGAATCTCAAGAGATCATTTGTGTGTTTCTTTCCCCCTGCAGCTATCTTCCACTGAAGTGTCAGGCTATTTCTTCCTGCAGAGTGCAGACAGCTGTGCCTGTATGTAATTCCTCATTATGTGAAAGCCCAGCCAGCTCAGAGGAGGATTTATCCAGCTTGTAAAAGATAATAGAACAGATAGAAGCTGCACTAATCTAAATATCACACAGGCAGTGTGCAGAGAGGGGCCTGGATGGGGGAGTTCATAGCAGAACCACAACACTGAAGAACTTGGCAACCTTCCAGACACAGGCCTGACAAGTCTGACAAGAGAGAGATAAGTTGATTTATTACAGAGATGGTGATAGTATAAAGTGCTGTAGTAAGCCAGAACACATTAGAATAGCTTTTGGAACTTGTAGGATGATAAAAAACAGGATGCAATTTTTGTTACGGAGTCTCTTTAAAGGGAACCTTAATTGACGGGAAAAAAGAGCTTAACTCAGTGTTCCCCAACCCTGTCCTCAAGGCCCACCAACAGTGTGTGTTTTGTGGAAATCCACAGAGGTAGTTAATCAGTACTGCTGAGACACTAATTACCTCACCTGCAGGGCCGGATTTATGGGTCAGAGGTCTGAAGGCACAGGCGTTCTAGCGCTTAGCGTTCTCCTAGGTCAATGAGCTGCAAACCTGGCTCTTCAGCTGTTAAGGAACTACAAGTCCCACAGTGCATTGCAGGAGTCTGACAGCTACAGTCATGATTCATAAAGGCAAATTCATTGTGGGGCTTGTAGTTCCTTAACAGGCGGAGAAACAAGTTTGCAGATCACTGTCCTAGGTCAATGGTTTCCAACCTTTTCCAGGTCGTGACACATAATGCCAAACATTCAGACCATCGTAACACATCACGTATGTATAATAGAAAAATAGGCATAATAATCATGAAATCAATGAAAAGAGTGTTTTTTTTTAGGAAACTTGGTGACAGCGAGCAGCCTAATCTCTCCCCAAGCAGCCCAGCCAGTCCAGCCTCCCAGGGCTCCAACCCGTGATTTGCTGTTCATGCATTATTTTGGTTTATCAACATTGTAAATGGTTTACGGCGCGCCACCGCTACTCTTTTCTTTTGCCTTAACATGTGGCGAAGTCAGGCCTGAGCCTCCATCACTCTGCCCTAGCACTTTCTTGAGTGCTATAGCTCTGAACTGCTCTGCGGTCACTGACTGCAGTTCTAGGTGGAGCTTATGTCCACGCCGCCTATATCCACCACTATGACTTCCCACTTGCTTAGCACCACCGGTTCTCTCCCCCAGTCTCCAGATCATTCTAATCCTATGATAATCACCACTCACAATATGAAAGGTTTCAATACCCCTCAGAAAAGACGTCTGGCATGCCAGCATTACAAGAATGCCAAAGCTGATATAATTTTTTTTAACAGAAGACGCACTATGTCCATAATACCATGCTGGAGTAGTGGTTAGGCAAGAGCGCCGCTAACCACTACGTCAGCACGGTGGCGTAGTGGTTAGTGCTCTTGCAATGCTGGGTCACTGGTTCGAATCCCAGCCAGGTCAACAGCTGCAAGGAGTTGGTATGTTCTCCCCTTTTCTACGTGGGTTTCCTCTGGGTACTCCAGTTTCCTCCCACATCCCAAAAACATACAGATAAGTTAATTGGCTTCCCCCTAAATTGGCCCTAGACTACGATACATACACTACACAATACATACCTAGACATATGACTAATGTAGGGATTAGATTGTGAGCTCCTCAGAGGGACAGTTAAGTGACAAGACAATATACTCTGTACAGTGCTGTGGAAGATGTTGGCACTATATAAATAATAATAAATACTGGCATAAACAATACTCCCTAGCATATTATGCCTCTGCCCCCCAGAAGAGAAACAGTGTGGCCATAATCCTCCACAAGAGACTTAATTTTCTGGTACATAAAATTCTTAGAGATCCTGAGGGTCGTTACTTGATCTTAGTCAGAGACTCCAATGGTTTCCTGTTACTGTAACTCTGTGGCAGTATATGCCCCATCAGAGGGGCTACGGCCTTTTCTCTCTAAACTCACCTCTAAAATTCTATCCCAATCCCATAGAGATGGTAAATTGATAATGGCAGGCGACTTCAATGCTTTACTAGATGCGTCCTGGGCCGCTCTAGAGCCCCCCCTAAATGCCTTCTTAAAGAGACTCCGTAACAAAAATTGCATCCTGTTTTTTATCATCCTACAAGTTCCAAAAGCTATTCTAATGTGTTCTGGCTTACTGCAACACTTTCTGCTATCACAGTCTCTGTAATAAACCAATGTATCTTTCCCCTGTCAGACTTGTCGGCCTGTGTCTGGAAGGCTGCCAAGTTCTTCAGTGTTGTGGTTCTGCTATGAACTCCCCCTTGCAGGCCCCTCTATGCACACTGCCTGTGTGATATTTAGATTAGTGCAGCTTCTTTCTGCTCTCTTATCTTTTACAAGCTGGATAAATCATCCTCTGAGCTGGCTGGGCTTTCACATACTGAGGAAATTCAGACAAGGGCAAAGCTGTTTGCAGGAAGAAAAGAGCAGCCTGAAACTTCAGTGCATGAGAGATTCAGGGGAAAAGAAACACACAAATGATCTCTTGAGATTCAAAAGGAAGGCTGTATACAGCCTGCTTGTGTATGGATGTATTTTCTATGTGTGGACATACTGTACATCAACCTACTTCCTGTTTTGGTGGTCATTTTGTTTGTTTATAAACAAACTTTTTAAAACTGTTTTTAACCACTTTTAATGCGGCGAGGAGTGGCGAAATTGTGACAGACGGTAATAGGAGATGTCCCCTAACACACTGGTATGTTTACTTTTGTGCGATTTTAACAATACAGATTCTCTTTAAGCTACTAACTGACATGGGTACCTGGGATGTCTGGAGAGCACTACACCCTGGGGAGACGGGGCACACCTTTTATTCGCAACCCACATGACTCATACTCACGCATTGATTTCGTATTCATGCTCTTCTTTCAGAAGTAGTTCAAGCGGACCACTCAGAAATTCATGGTCAGACCACGCCTCTGTTCAGGGTTAGTTCTCTTCCCCTGTATCGAGACCCAAAAGCACTTGGCGTATTAACAAGTCCCTCCTCACTGATCAAGAGACTAAGCTGCCTGCAACTAGCATCTGAGATCTCTTCCTTTTTTACTATCAACAGAGAAGGTGACACTTCTCAGGGAATCCGGTGGCCGGCCCACAAGGCCACGATTAGGGTGAGTTAATTAAGATCTCTTCCACTAAGCGTAAACAGTCCATGGCTAGAATAACTGTTTTAAAATCTGAGATCAGGCGGACGGAACTTCTGCATGCCAGGGGGACCTCCTTAGTTTCCTTGGCACAGTTAACTGCGCTAAGGCATGAGCTTAAATCTCTCCTCTTCCAGAAAGCTGAGAGGGCCATGTATCTGACCTCCCAAAAATTTTAAGAAAAAGTGATACCCCGGATACAATGTTAGCTAGAAAACTAAGTAATCGTCTGACCCTCAATCAGGGCCGGGCCAAGGCATAGGCTGGAGAGGCTCCAGCCTCAGGGCGCAGTGTAGGAGGGGGCGCAGAATTCATTCAGCTGTCATTCCTAATTGTTTATGAAGCAGAAAGAAATAAGAAAAGGGGATACATGGCAGTGACTGCAAGCCAGATAACTAGATATTGAGGTGTTGGGGAGGTTGTGGGCCCTGTGGCCCTCTTAGTCTAATAGTAATCAGTGTGTGACAGCTGGAATGGGAGGGATGGAGGGGCGCACTTTAGTGTCTCAGCCTTGGGTGCTGGAGGACCTTGTCCCGGCTCTGCCCTCAATAGACTCCACCCTATTAGAGATGCATCCATCTGAAAATGGCGCCTGTGAATAATGGCGCACAGTGTTGCCGCTAATCCGTTTGCCGCTTATCGCTATTTAACGTTAAAGCCTTATTGTTATTTAGCGTTAAAGCCTTATCGTTATTCAGCGTTAACACACAGAACCCTCTCTGTACCTATCCCTAACCCCTAAACCCCCCCGGTGGTGCCTAACCCTACCCACCCCCCTGGTGGTGCCTAACCCTAACCACCCCCCTGGTCGTGCCTAACCCTAACCACCCCCCTGGTGGTGTATATTGTACTGTAACTATACCTAACCCTACTCTCACACAGAACCCTCCCTGTACCTAACCCTAACCACCCCCTTGGTGGTGCCTAACCCTAAGACCCCCCTGATGGTGCCTAACCCTAAGACCCCCCAGTGGTGCCCAACCCTAACCTTGACAATGTTACATTAAATCCATTCACCGCTTTGCAGTTAAATAACGTCTGCAGTTTGGCTTATGTAGGGCGCTATTGATAAATAACGTTAGTGTGTGCCACTATTGATAAATAACGTTAGCGTGTGCCGTTTTTCTTCTTTTTTCCCTGTGCGCCATTATTATGCAGTACTAACGATAAATAGCGATAAGCGTATCTTTTTAATGCGGCGCCATTATTATGCATAGGCGCTGGGCGCCATTATTCCCTGATCCCATTAGAGATAGTGTGGGGAAACTGATACATGACCTCACCCTTCCCTAATAGTCCAGGAATTTCAGAGATACTATGCTAGCTTATATGATGGCTCTACCACTGACAGATCCCGAACTCCAGACGCGAGTATTCTGGAATACCTGAACGATACTCCTATACCATCGCTTGCCAACCCTAATAGTCTGCTTTTGAACTCCCCTATCACAGTAAAGGAGGTGTTGTCAGTAATTAAGCAGCTTAAATCCTCGAAGGCCCCCAGTCCGGATGGATACACTGCTTCTTACTATAAATATTTTAAACAGCTCTTAGCTCCTGAACTTTCAGCCTTTTACAATAAAATCCTTAAAGGGGAGGAAGATTTTCCGCCTGACGTCCCGTGCATCCATAGTGGTCATTCCGGAGCCCGGGAGGGACCCTGCGGAGATCACCAGCTGTAGATCTATATCCCTCATTAATGTAGATGTTAAATATCAGGTATGTAAGTGGCTGACTCAGTCCTGACTCAGACAGGAAGTGACTACAGTGTGACCCTCACTGATAAGAAATTCCCCTTTTTTATCTCTTTCTTGCTCTCAGAAGCCATTTTCTGCTAGGAAAGTCTTTTATAGTTTGAATTTCTTATCAGCAAGGGTCACACTGTAGTCACTTCCTGTCTGAGTCAGGACTGAGTCAGCCACTTACATACCTGATATTTAACTCTTTCAGGCAGAGAAAGAAAAAAATGGAACAGAGCATAGTTATTTGTGTGCTAGGCACTGTACATACCCATGTCTATCTCATCATGTCACATGTCACTTCGGGTATCCTTTAAAAAATCTTGGCAAATAGACTAAATCCTGTATTACCGAGCATTAACCATCCGGACCAGACAGGCTTCGTCTCAGGTAGGCAAACAACTGACAATATTTGCTGGATCATTGGTCTGGCTGCCAGGATGAAACACTGTCAGGCGTATTCTCTGCTCCTCTCTTTGAATGCAGAGAAGGCATTCGACAGAGTGGACTGGAGATACCTCAGATTGGTCTTGCAGAAATTCGGTATAAGAGGGGAATTCTTGAACGGTGTGAAGTGCTTATATACAAACCCGACAACCTCAGTTTGCAACATGGGTATCACCTCCTCTTCGTTCCCCATTAAGAACGGCACGAGGAAGGGGTCGGGTGCCACCTCTCCCCTTTGTTATTCGCCCTTTGCATCGAGCCGTTGGCTATCAGGGTCAGGCGCTCTCTGAGCATAACGGGGGTCTCAGTGGGAAATTTGGAGTTCAAGTCAGCCCTCGTCGCTGATGATATGATATTTTCTCTGACCAACCCCCTAATTTCAGTACTGAATTTATTCACCGAATTTGAACACTTCTGTGTATACTCGGGATCAGGGGCGTTTCTAGGGTCCTTGGAGATCGGGGGCACCTGTGGGCACCAGGTGGGGAGGTAAATAGTGGGCATGGCCATACAGTGAGTGGGTGTGGCCACGGGTGGGGCCAAATGTACATGAACTTAGCAGCGGTGTAAGCTACAGATAACGGGCCTGCCCATCGAAATATTGGATGGAGCCCCCTGTCCTTTATTAAGATAATTTACAATCAGTATAGGCATAGATCAAAGATACGCACATACAATTTTGATTGGTCAATTACTGACCACCAATTTTACCACCCCCGTGCAGTAAGTGGGCCAACAGACAATAAATTTTATGAACAGAGCTAAAATTGGCTAATCAAAATTGTATGTGTGTACCCGGCTTTACAGCTAATACTGTACATACTGAAAGTAGCAGGGATCAGCATACAATACAGCTGGTTTACAATCAGTAAAGGCACAGAGTAACACCTTACACTGTACACACTGGAGCTAGATCAGCACACAGTGCAGGCACTACAGAACAGCGTATACTGTACATACTGTAGGCAGCAGAATTCAGCACACTGCAGCTAGCGTGCCAAAAATATGAGGATCACGTTGTGCGGCGCGCTTATCGCGCCGCACCGAAAAATGGGCCATGGACCAGAATGTAGGTGTGGTAACGGGTGGAGACAAATTTACATGAACCTAGCAATGGTGGGACATTAGATTAGGACAGTGGTGGCGAACCTTTTGGAGGTCGAGTGCCCAAACTGCAACCCAAAAGTCACTTATCTATCGCAAAGTGGCAACAGCAATTTAAACTAAATACTGTACAAACGTTTTAACTCATACATGAACATTATGGAAAATCCAAGTTGAAAATAAACTGTGAAGATAAACAATTTCATTCATCCTACTCCTGAAAAATGTATTCAATTTTTTAGAACCTCCCAGTTTTATTTTCTGTTTTAAAAAGCTAAAAAAGTAGGTTTAATGCTATTGTCTCATATGATAAGGATTCAGCTTTTCCCATAGTCTCGCAGTTAGCAATCATGTGACCCCCAACAAGACAAATTCAGCAATCGTGAGGCCTCCGACATGACAAATTCAGCAATCGTGACGCCCCCGACATGACAAATTCAGCAATCGTGACGCCTCCGACATGACAAATTCAGCAATCGTGAGGCCCCGAACATGATTCAGCAATCCTGAGGCCCCCAACATGACAAATTCAGCAATCATGAGGCCCCCAACAAATCATGAGGCCCCCAACAAGACAAATTCAGCAATCATGAGGCCTCAAACAAATCATGAGGCCTCCAACAAGACAAATTCAGGAATCTTGAGGCCCCCAACAAATCATAAGGCCCCCAACAGGACAAATTCAGCAGTCATGAGGCACATAAATAGACAGCATTTCACATAAATAGGCAGAATGCCCCCTTAATATGGTAGCCCCCCAAGTTAGGTAGTGAGTGACAGGGACCCCCAGGTTAGCTAGTGAGTGACAGGCGCCTCCAGTAGAGTTGGGCCGAACGGTTCGCCTGCGAACGGTTCCATGCGAACTTCCGTGGTTCGCGTCCGCGTCCCGCAGGCGAACCTTTGCGGAAGTTCGGTTCGCCCCATAATGCACATGGAGGCTCAACTTTGACCCTCTACATCACAGTCAGCAGGCCCAGTGTAGCCAATTAGGCTACACTAGCCCCTGGAGCCCCACCCCTCTTATATAAGGCAGGCAGCGGCGGCCATTACGGTCACTCGTGTGCCTGCATTAGTGAGAGTAGGGCGAGCTGCTGCAGACTGTCTCTCATAGGGAAAGATTAGTTAGGCTTAGCTTGTTCCTGGCTGCATACCTGTTCTGTGAACCCACCACTGCATACCTGTACTGTGAACCCACCACTGCATACCTGTTCAGTGAACCCAACACTGCATACCTGTTCTGTGAACCCACCACTGCATACCTGTACTGTGAACCCACCACTGCATACCTGTTCAGTGAACCCACCACTGCATACCTGTTCAGTGAACCCACCACTGCATACCTGTTCAGTGAACCTGCCACTGCATACCTGTTCTGTGAACCCACCACTGCATACCTGTTCTGTGAACCCACCACTGCATACCTGTTCTGTGAACCCACCACTGCATACCTGTTGTGTTCAGTGAACCTGCCACTGCATACCTGTTCTGTTCAGTGGACCCGCCACTGTATACCTGTACTGTTCAGTGAACCCGCCACTGCATACCTGTTCTGTTCAGTGGAGCCGCTACTGTATACCGGTTCTGTTCAGTAAACCCGCCACTGCATACCTGTTGTGTTCAGTGAACCCGCCACTGTATACCTGTACTGTTCAGTGGACCCGCCACTGTATACCTGTTCTGTTCAGTGAACACGCCACTGTATACCTGTACTGTTCAGTGGACCCGCCACTGTATACCTGTTCTGTTCAGTGAACACGCCACTGTATACCTGTTCAGTGAACCCGCCACTGCATACCAAAACCTGCACTCTCGCCATGGTGCGCACCAGTCCAGCACGGCCGTCACTACACAAACAGCTGTTTGCGGTGCGTTACACGGTGAGTTTGGTGTGTCAGTGTGAAGCAGTACCTTAATTACACTACCTGATTGATGTATACACATGCAAGATGTTTTAAAGCACTTTAGGCCTGTCATTTATTAGGGCTCTTTCACATTAGGGCAGATTTTCTGCGTTTCAACGCAAAGGATAAAGTTTGCGTTACCCAAGGTGAAATGAAAGTCCATAGACTTTCATTTTAGCTTTCACATATAATGCAGCCTTTTTGTGCGTTGCGTTCCACTGCACCCAGGCGCAGTTTTCTGGCCAACGCTAGCTTTATGCGTTACAATGTTAGTCAATGTAAAACGCACACTATGCGCGTTTTTAATCCGTTAACGCAGGCAATCAGTCCCAGAATGCAACAGAGGAACAATGTAGAAAGTTGAAAACTAAAAGAAAAAAAAATTATCTGCGTTTTCCTATGTCCTGTAACGCATTGAAAACGGATTAAAAACGCACACTCACTGCAGTGCAACGCATATCAAAACGCATTAAAACGCATACAACAAAACGTATGCTTTGAGCGTTCTCCAACGCAAGCTCTGATGTGAAAGAGCCCTTAGCATTCAATGTGATTTCTGCCCTTAAAACGCTGCTTTGCGTCAAATCCAGATTTTTCCCCGGGACTTTTGGCGTGTATCCCACTCCGCCATGCCCCCCTCCAGGTGTTAGACCCCTTGAAACATCTTTTCCATCACTTTTGTGGCCAGCATAATTTTTTTTTTTTCAAAGTTCACATCCCCATTGAAGTCTATTGCGGTTCGCAAACTTTAACGCGAACCGAACCTTCCGCGGAAGTTCGCGAACCCGGTTCGCGAACCTAAAATCGGAGGTTCGGCCCAACTCTAGCCTCCAGTTAGGTAGTGAGTGACAGGGACCCCAGTTAGTGAGTGACAGGGACCCCCGATAGTGAGTGGCAGGGACCCCCGATAGTGACAGTGACCCCAGTTAGTGAGTGACAGGGACCCCAGTTAGATAGTGACAGGGACCCTAGTTAGCTAGTGAGTGACAGGGACCCCTGATAGTGAGTGACAGGGACCCCAGTTAGTGAGTGACAGGTACCCCAGTTAGTGAGTGACAGGGACCCCAGTTAGTGAGTGACAGGGACCCCAGTTAGCTAGTGAGTGACAGGGACCCCGATAGTGAGTGACAGGGACCCCCGATAGATAGTGAGTGACAGGGACCCCTGATAGATAGTGACAGGGACCCCCGTTAGATAGTGACAGGGACCCCAGTTAGTGAGTGACAGGGACCCCAGTTAGTAACAGGGACCCCCGTTAGCTAGTGAGTGACAGGGACCCCCGATAGTGAGTGACAGGGACCCCCGATAGTGAGTGACAGGGACCCCCGTTAGCTAGTGAGTGACAGGGACCCCAGTTAGTGAGTGACAGGGACCCCCGTTAGCTAGTGAGTGACAGGGACCCCCGATAGTGAGTGACAGGGACCTTCGATAGTGAGTCACAGGGACCCCCATTAGCTAGTGAGTGACAGGGACCCCCGATAGTGAGTGACAGGGACCCCCGATAGCTAGTGAGTGACAGGGACCCCAGTTAGTGAGTGACAGGGACCCCCGATAGTGAGTGACAGGGAACCCCAATAGATAGTGACAGGGACCCCAGTTAGTGAGTGACAGGGACCCCAGTTAGCTAGTGAGTGACAGGGACCCCCAATAGTGAGTGACAGGGACCCCCATTAGCGAGTGAGTGACAGGGACCCCCGTTAGCTAGTGAGTGACAGGGACCCCCTATAGCTAGTGAGTGACAGGGACCCCCGATAGCCAGTGAGTGACAGGCACGCCCCCCCCCCCTTACCTCGCAGCCAGGAGACCTCGATCAGCGCCGCGGGCGACCCGACCAGATAGAGCGGGCGCCGGACGCACCACGCTGTATATGCGGAAGTGATGTCACTTATCAGCGGTGTACGCTAGGTCCTAGCGCCCGCTGCGTCTGGTCGCCCACTGAGGTCTGAAGCTCTGGCCGCGGGCCCGGGGTCAGCCAGGGGGGGCAGCGGCGGCCGGGGGTGGGGCAGCGGTGGCCGGGGGGGCAGCGGCAGCCAGGAGGGGACCCCTGGGGACGAGATCAGTGGCACCCCAGAACAGATTGGGGGCACGTGCCCCCCCAAAATAGGGCTAGCGATGCCCCTGCTCTGGATTCAAGATAAACAAGGCATTAAGGCTGGTCACCGTGTCTCTTTCTCTCAGGCCTCCCGGATTCCTCCCATGCTTCTTGGACCTTTCTCACGTAAGCTCTCTTTCACACTTTCATCAGCACAATTTGTGGTTTCTTTCAGGCGCCGCAGTCAGTATTCCCCTGCATAATTTTGCGGGCTTCCACCCTTTACCTACATAGGCTTCCTCCAATATCTCACTCTTGTTGTCCCCTACATACTTATGCACTTTATTCATATGTGCCTATACATATAGACTTTTATGTCCCTTACCTGCACTTTTTGCATTTTTTCTTGTAACGATCGGTGTCAACACACAGAGAGAATCTGATTATTGGTGATCTGCAGTATCACCAAGAATACAGATATATACCCGATTATTAATGATCTGCAGAATCACCAATAATACAAGTACACAACCCGAAGGGCATCACTAGGTACTCGTAATGCCCGTCGGGCAGGTTAAAGGCCGTCTTCCATTCATCACCATCTCTGATACGCACCAGGTTGTATGCACCTCTCTGATCTAGCTTTGAGAAAATCTTGGCGTTGGACACCTGAGTGAATAAATCGTCAATTAAAGGTAGAGGGTAGCGATTTTTCACCGTGATCTTATTCAGGCCTCTATAATAAATGCAAGAATGAAGGCCTCCATCTTTTTTCTTTACAAAAAAGAATCCTGCCCCTGCTGGTGAACAGGAGGGGCGGATGAACTCTTTAGCCAAGTTTTCTCTGATGTATTCCTGCATAGCTAGTTTCTCAGGCCCAGACAGATTATAAAGGTGGCCCCTGGGCGGCATACAACCAGATCTCAAATCAATGGGACAATCAAAGGTACGATGGGGAGGAAGTTTATCTGCCGACTTGGGACAGAAAACGTCCGCAAATTCTGCGTATTGTCATGGCACACCTGCAACCTGAATGCTGGTATTACCCATGGTTACTTTCGCTAAACAATGATGATAACAATGGGTCGACCAGCTCGTTAGCTGACCTGAAACCCAGTCTATCTGAGGGGAGTGAAGTTGTAACCAGGGCATGCCAAGAATGACTGTGGAGGTTGCCATACGCAAGACCAGAAATTGCAGATTCTCCTCATGCAGTACCCCAACCCGGAATTTTAAATTCGGCGTACGAGACAGAGGAGAGTCATCTACAGCAGTGACCAATATTGGTTGGTCCAATGGGAGTATCGGAATACCCAATTTCTTTGCAAACTCGTAGTCTATAAAGTTAGCCGCTGAACCAGAGTCAACGAAAGCCTCAGCGGTAACAGTCTGACCATTCCATGTGATCAGAATCAGAATCAGGTTTATTTCGCCAAGTGCGGCAGATGCCACACTCAGAATTATTTGTGGTACACACAGGCAATTGGGCATAGTGCAAAAATTGACAGACAATTCAAACAGTGTAACAGACTGACATTGTGCACAGAAAGGTGCATAAGACAGATACATAAAACAGGTGCATAAAACACGGACAAGAATAAAATTAAAGGTAAGCGTGGCGCTATGGTGACCTATGTGGCAGTACTGCAGGGTGACCAGGGGGCCCTGCTGGGAGGACAAGCAGCGTCAGAGGCACTAGTTTAAAAGGAGCACTGCTTGGTAGAACAAGAATGGAGCAAACGATTGTTGTCTAGGGGTAAAGACTGCGTGCCTAGGGTATTACCCCTGACTACACCTAAGCGGCAGCGTTTCCCGACTTCTTGGGACAATTCTGCACTCTATGGCCCTCCTCTGCACAGTACAAACAGGGCTGTTCTGCTTTCCTGCGACTCCTCTCTGTCCGTGTCAACCTGGAATTACCAATTTGCATTAGTTCTGGCGGAGGTGAGACGGGTGGAGGAGAGGCGTAAGAGACATATCTGACCGTGTTCCTACTACGGGTTTGCTTTTGATACCGTAAATGGCGATCAACCCGTACTGCTAAGGAGATTGCCTCATCGATAGTTTTAGGTTCAGGGTGTCCCAACATCAATTCAGAAACTGCGTCTGACAACCCTGATAGAAAACAATCTAACAGTGCGAAAGGGCCCCACCTAGCTGAGACAGACCACTTCCTGAATTCAGCTGCATAGATTTCTACAGGATCCCTGCCTTGACGCAAGGTCTTTAGCTTCCGCTCAGCAGTAGAGGCAATGTCCGGATCGTCATAAATTATGGCCATAGACTTAAAAAACTCCTCTACTGATGTCAGTGCCTCGTGCCCTGTCTGCAGGCTATAGGCCCAAGTTTGAGTATCCCCTGACAGCAGGGTCTTAATAAAGGTAATTCTCTGTGCCTCTGTTCCTGACAAGTTAGGTCTTAGTTCAAAATACGACATTATACGATTCTTGAAATTCTAAAAGTCAGATCTATGACCAGAAAACCTTTCTAGTACAAACATACGTAAGTCTGTAACTGGAGGAGATCACACTGAATTTACAGCCATCTGAAGGACCTGCAGAGACCCAGATAAAGCAGAGATCTGGGCCTGCTGACCATCCAGCACTCTGATGAAATTCTCCACCGAGGTGGTGAGTGTATCAAGACGGCTGTTAAGTGCGTCCATTTTGTTTTTCTGGTCTGCCGTTCTTTAACGATCGTTGTCAACACACAGAGAGAATCTGATTATTGGTGATCTGCAGTATCACCAAGAATACAGATATATACCCGATTATTAATGATCTGCAGAATCACCAATAATACAAGTATAACTAACCTCTGGACACCTGACAAGTGTAAGTGTTTGGTGCGACAGTATATGAGCCAGTGATTCCCTGAGGCCTCTTTTACATCAGAGCTTGCGTTGGAGAACGCTCAAAGCATACGTTTTGTTGTATGCTTTTTAATGCGTTTTGATGCAGTGAGTGTGCGTTTTTAATCCGTTTTCAATGTGTTACAGGACATAGGAAAACGCAGGTAATTTTTTTTTCTTTTAGTTTTCAACTTTCTACATTGTTCCTCTGTTGCATCCTGGGACTGATTGCCTGCGTTAACGGATTAAAAACGCGCATAGTGTGCGTTTTACATTGACTAACATTGTAACGCATAAAGCTAGCGTTGGCCGAAAAACTGCGCCTGGGTGCAGTGGAACGCAACGCACAAAAAGGCTGCGTTATATGTGAAAGCTAAAATGAAAGTCTATGGACTTTCATTTCACCTTGGGTAACGCAAACTTTATCCTTTGCGTTGAAACGCAGAAAATCTGCCCTAATGTGAAAGAGCCCTGACTGTTGGGAATCAGACTCTACTGCAGTCAAAGGACTCCTTAGAGATGGAGTCCCTGGCTGGATTGCAGAGAGGTCCCTTTGGGAGATAGGGAGTCTCTGCAGCTACTGGACACCCCAGGAGGGAGTATCAGTTAGAGAGGCCGGCCAGGCCGAGTCGGCAACACACAAGCAGATTAGGTACAGAGACAGAAGGCTGATTCGGTAACCAGGGACAGGCAGGGTTGGCAACAAGTAATCAGATAGGCGTAGGTACCACATCAGAGAGCAGAAGGAAGGTCAGGAGAGCAATAGGTCATAACAGATATCAAACAGATGCCTAGTCTAGAGTGTGAGGTCCGTGGTCTCAACACCCAGGGACTGGTCTAAGATATACACAATGATGATACAGTATCCCTAGTCTTGGGTGTGAGGTCCGTGGTCTCAACACCCTGGAACTAGTCTTAAGTATTAGGGATGCTCAAATTCGGCTTCGGGAGATATCCGGATTTTTGCTATCCGGATATCTCCCAGTAATGCTGTGCGGGCTGGGCGGGGGGGTCAAGCTTGCCTCTCTGACGTCTTCTTCGGTCATCCCTCGGCGCCTCCCACGATGCGCTCCATGCGCGTCACGTGATTACAAACACTTCCTCCTTCAACCCGGAAGGAGGAAGTGTTTGTAATCAGGTGACCGCTGCTTGGAGCGCATCGTGGGAGGCGCTGAGGGACGACCGAAGAAGACGTCAGAGAGGTAAGCTTGACCCCCCCCCCCCCCCCCGCCCAGCCCGCACAGCATTACTGGGAGATATCCGGATAGCAAAAATCCGGATATCTCCCGAAGCCGAATTTGTGCATCCCTGTTAAGTATAACACAATAATAACACCAAATTCTGGCTAAGTGTGGATTCCCAGGTCCACCTGGTTCCACCACACTGGAGGATCTGACTAAGGTCTGAGTGCTAACACATAAGCATTCACAACGGCAGACAACTGGCAACTGACAGGGAGGAAGTATATATAGCAAGGTGCTCCTCAGCACCACCCAGTCCCAGTCAGCCAATCACCCGCTGTTCTGGGATCAGCTAATCGTCCAGATCAGCTGATCCTTCTCCTATTGGCATAAAGGGCTTGCCTGTTAGCGCACGCGTGCGTAGCTCTCCATCTGTGTGCACTACTAGGTTCAGACAAACCAGGCGCATGTTGTTGTGGAGAAACCGCCGGTCTGAATGCGGCACCAGCCGCCTCATTGTTAGACCGCGCGGCGATGTCTCTGAACTCCGTTACAATCAGGGATGGTCGTAGTCAGCCAACTTCGCTGCGCTGGAACTACGCGTATTTTTACGCAAATACGCTTCGCAATCTACGGCTCCGAAATCAGCCACTTTGCTACGTTAGCATACCGTAGACTACGCATTAAAATACGCAAGCTTCACATATTGCGTAGCGTAGTTGATGCGACCGCTTATGCCCTTATGCGGAAAAATTTCCGCAATAATCTGCTAACTATGTGCATACACAAACTAATATAAGCATACATTTCAACATCCAATGCGGAATTGTATGCGTATAAAGGGCAATAAAATTTCTGCGCATGCGCAATGACCCATATAAATGCAGTTACCGCACGCGTAGTTGACTTCGCAATACATACGTCAACTACGCGTAGCGGGCGAAGCTACGCATAGCGGGACTACGACTACGCGGAAATGCGTACGTGTAGTTCTTAAACTTCGCCTACGAACTACGATGCGTAGTTGCGTACTACGATGCGTAGATTCACGCTGGCGTAGTTTACAAGCAACCCTGGTTACAATCCCTCTCCTATTGGCATGAAGGGCTTGCCTGTTAGTGCGTGCGCGCGTAACTCTCCATCTGTGTGCACTACTAGGCTCAGACAACCCAAGTGCATGTTGCTGCGGAGAAACCGCCGGTCTGAACGCGGCACCAGCCGCCTCACTGTCAGACCGTGCGGCGGAATCTCCGCACTCCATTACAGTACCCCCCCCCCCCCAGGAGTGGACTCCGGACACTTGCCACCGGGCTTCCCAGGATGTAAGTCATGAAACTCCTTCTTTAACTCCTACTCATGCATGCGGGAATCTGGCACACAAGATCTTTCCTCTATGCCATATCCCTTCCAGTGGACCAGATACTGCACGGAGTTCTGCACTAAGCGAGAGTCCATAATCTTTTCAATTTCATACTCTGGTTGGTCATCCACCAACACAGTGGGGGGGGGGGGGGGAGAGGAATATACGTGTACTGCTGGCTTTAAGAGAGACACATGGAATGATCTCACACCTCTCATACCGGATGGGAGATCAATCGCGTAAGTGACATTATTGATTTTCTTGGCCACTGAAAATGGTCCTACAAATCTAGGGCCCAATTTAGATGACAGTCGTTTCAAGGCCAGATGTCGTGTGGATACCCACACCAAATCTCCTGGAGAGAACTTCCACTCTACGGACCGTCTTTTATCTGCCTGTTTTTTCTGGGATTGGAAGGCTTTCTCCAGATTCCTCTTAACCATTCCCCAGATCTCCTTTAGAGCCATGTGCCAATCTTCCAGAGCTGGGAACGGTGTAGATGCGACCGGCAAAGGAGCAAACTTAGGTGACCTTCCTGACACTACCTGAAATGGGGAAAACCCAGAAGAGGAGCTTTTCAGGTTGTTGTGCGCAAATTCCGCAAATGGCAAGAATTTTACCCACTCGGATTGCGCATCTGCAACATAGCACCTGAGGAATTGTTCCAGGGATTGGGTAACTCTCTCGGTCTGGCCATTGGTCTGTGGGTGGTAGCCTGATGAAAATGCGAGATCCATGTCTAACTGATGGCAGAAGGCTTTCCAAAACTTTGAAACAAATTGGACTCCCCGATCTGACACTACATTCTCCGGAATGCCATGCAGCCGGAAAATGTGCTGGATGAAGAGATCAGCCAATTCCTGGGCCGAGGGGAGTCCTTTCAAAGGAACAAAATGAGCCATCTTACTGAATCTGTCCACTACCACCCAAATGACCGTCTTGCCCTCAGACCGAGGGAGCTCACCTACAAAATCCATGGAGACATGGGTCCATGGTTCACTTGGAACTGGCAAAGGTTGTAAGGTGCCAACAGGGGCCAGATAAGAGGGTTTACTCCTTGCACACACTGTACACTCTCTTACAAATTCCTTACAATCTGTTGCTAATGTAGGCCACCATGCACATCTAGCTAGTAACTCCTGAGTTCTGGTGGCCCCGGGATGACCAGCATTCTTGTGAGAATGGAACAGTTGTAAGAGTTGTAAACGGAAGGGTAGTGGTACGAACATGACCCCATCAGGCTTCCCCTCTGGAACGTCCTGTTGGTAAGGACTTAGAGTGACTGATAAATCCCTCCAGGTCTCAGTGGCTGCCAGGACTACCTTCTTAGGTAGAATGGTCTCTGGGGCTGAGGGCTGTACTGTCTCAGGTTCAAAACATCTGGATAAAGCATCAGCTTTGATGTTTTTACTACTAGGGGTATACGTAATTACAAATCTGAATCTTGCAAAAAAGAGTGACCAGCGGGCCTGGCGAGGACTAAGTCTCTTAGGCCCCTCTATGTGCTCCAGATTCTTATGATCTGTGTAAACTGTGATAGTGTGTTCTGCACCTTCTAGCCAGTGTCACCATTCCTCAAAGGCTAACTTGATGGCCAAAAGCTCCCGGTTGCCTATGTCGTAGTTTTTCTCTGCAGGTGAAAATCCACGGGAAAAGTAGGCGCATGTGTGGAGTTTGCCCTGCAAGCCCGATCTCTGAGACAATACAGCTCCCACCCCCACTTCTGAAGCATCAACCTCTACAATGAATGGAAAGGTGATATCGACATGTCTCAAAATAGGTGCGGAACAGAAAAGTTTTTTCAGTGTGGAAAAGGACGCCTGAGCCTCTGTTGACCAGTGATGAGTATCAGCCCCTTTTTTGGTGAGACTGGTAAGGGGCGAGATAATGGTGGAGTACCCCTTTATGAACCTTCTGTAGTAGTTAGCGTAACCCAGAAATCTCTGGAGTGCCTTCAGTCCCACAGGCTGAGGCCACTCCAGGAGAGCAGAAACCTTCCCTGGATCCATTGAGGGACCAGAGGTGGAGATAATGTACCCCAAGAAGGCAACTGAGGTTACTTCAAAGAGGCATTTCTCCAGTTTGGCGTAAAGTTGATTCTGTCTTAATTTCTCTAGCACAAACTTAACATGTCTGCGATGTTCAGAAAGATTGGATGAAAAGATCAGTATATCATCCAGATAGACTAGGACGAACTTCCCCAACACCTCCCTGAACAATTCGTTAATTAACTCCTGGAAGACAGCCAGAGCGTTACACAACCCGAAGGGCATCACTAGGTACTCGTAATGCCCGTCGGGCGTGTTAAAGGCCGTCTTCCATTCATCGAATCATCCCCATCTCTGATACGCACCAGGTTGTATGCACCTCTCAGATCTAGCTTTGAGAAAATCTTGGCGTTGGTCACCTGAGTGAATAAATCGTCAATTAAAGGTAGAGGGTAGCGATTTTTCACCGTGATCTTATTCGGGCCTCTATAATCAATGCAAGGACGAAGGCCTCCATCTTTTTTCTTTACAAAAAAGAATCCTGCCCCTGCTGGTGAACGGGAGGGGCGGATGAACTCTTTAGCCAAGTTTTCTCTGATGTATTCCTGCATAGCTAGTTTCTCAGGCCCAGACAGATTATAAAGGTGGCCCCTGGGCGGCATACAACCAGATCTCAAATCAATGGGACAATCAAAGGTACGATGGGGAGGAAGTTTATCTGCCGACTTGGGACAGAAAACGTCCGCAAATTCTGCGTATTGTCTTGGCACACCTGCAACCTGAATGCTGGTATTACCCATGGTTACTTTCGCTAAACAATGATGATAACAATGGGTCGACCAGCTCGTTAGCTGACCTGAAACTCAGTCTATCTGAGGGGAGTGAAGTTGTAACCAGGGCATGCCAAGAATGACGGTGGAGGTTGCCATACGCAAGACCAAAAATTGCAGATTCTCCTCTTGCAGTACCCCAACCCGGAATTTTAAATTCGGAGTACAAGACAGTGGATGTTTACTCTGCAGAGGAGAGTCATCTACAGCAGTGACCAATATTGGTTGGTCCAATGGGAGTATCGGAATACCCAATTTCTTTGCAAAGTCGTAATCTATAAAGTTAGCCACTGAACCAGAGTCAACGAAAGCCTCAGCGGTAACAGTCTGACCCTTCCATGTGACAGAACAAGGAAGGAGCAAACGATTGTTGTCTAGGGGTAAAGACTGCGTGCCTAGGGTATTACCCCTGACTACACCTAGGCGGCAGCGTTTCCCGACTTCTTGGGACAATTCTGCACTCTATGGCCCTCCTGACAAGTTAGGTCTTAGTTCAAAATACGACATTATATGATTCTTGAAATTTTGAAAGTCAGATCTATGACCAGAAAACCTTTCTGGTACAAACATACGTAAGTTTGTAACTGGAGGAGATCGCACTGAATTTACAGCCGTCTGAAGGACCTGCAGAGACCCAGATAAAGCAGAGATCTGGGCCTGCTGACCATCCAGCACTCTGATGAAATTCTCCACCGAGGTGGTGAGTGTATCAAGACGGCTGTTAAGTGCGTCCATTTTGTTTTTCTGGTCTGCCGTTCTGTAATGATCGTTGTCAACACACAGAGAGAATCTGATTATTGGTGATCTGCAGTATCACCAAGAATACAGATATATACCCGATTATTAATGATCTGCAGAATCACCAATAATACAAGTATAACTAACCTCTGGACACCTGACAAGTGTAAGTGTTTGGTGCGACAGTATATGAGCCAGTGATTCCCTGACTGTTGGGAATCAGACTCTACTGCAGTCAAAGGACTCCTTAGAGATGGAGTCCCTGACTGGATTGCAGAGAGGTCCCTTTGGGAGATAGGGAGTCTCTGCAGCTACTGGACACCCCAGGAGGGAGTATCAGTTAGAGAGGTCGGCCAGGCCGAGTCGGCAACACACAAGCAGATTAGGTACAGAGACAGAAGGCTGATTCGGTAACCAGGGACAGGCAGGGTTGGCAACAAGTAATCAGATAGGCGTAGGTACCAAATCAGAGAGCAGAAGGAAGGTCAGGAGAGCAATAGGTCATAACAGATATCAAACAGATGCCTAGTCTAGAGTGTGAGGTCCGTGGTCTCAACACCCAGGGACTGGTCTAAGATATACACAATGATGATACAGTATCCCTAGTCTTGGGTGTGAGGTCCGTGGTCTCAACACCCTGGAACTAGTCTTAAGTATAACACAATAATAACACAGAATTCTGGCTAAGTGTGGATTCCCAGGTCCACCTGGTTCCACCACATTGGAGGATCTGACTAAGGTCTGAGTGCTAACACATAAGCATTCACAACGGCAGACAACTGGCAACTCACAGGGAGGAACTATATATAGCAAAGTGCTCCTCATCACCACCCAGTCCCAGTCAGCCAATCACCCGCTGTTCTGGGATCAGCTGATCATCCAGATCAGCTGATCCTTCTCCTATTGGCATAAAGGGCTTGCCTGTTAGCGCGCGCGCGCGTAGCTCTCCATCTGTGTGCACTACTAGGTTCAGACAAACCAGGCGCATGTTGTTGCGGAGAAACCGCCGGTCTGAACGCGGCACCAGCCGCCTCATTGTTAGACCGTGCGGCGGTGTCTCTGAACTCCGTTACAATCCCTCTCCTATTGGCATGAAGGGCTTGCCTGTTAGTGCGTGCGCGCGTAGCTCTCCATCTGTGTGCACTACTAGGCTCAGACAACCCAAGCGCATGTTGCTGCGGAGAAACCACCGGTCTGAACGCGGCACCAGCCGCCTCGCTGTCAGACCTTGCGGCGGAATCTCTGCACTCTATTACATTTCTACTCTTATACTATTTAAGGTATATATTTTATATTCATGGTGTTTTTCAGACTTACAGTTTTGCATTTTTGTACTTTTTTCAATTCATTATCATTGCCTGTGGGTGATTTTTTTTTCCAGCTGGCCTGTTATTTACTTAATATATTGATTAATATTGTCTTATACCTTTGCATTTGAGAGACACCGCATAACCCCCTTTGTGGTGACATTTTTATTGTTTTTATGATGATTTTTTGTGGTTATGAATAATAAAGATTGTATAATCATTTTTGACATAATCTGATTAGTCTGGTGCTTTTTGATAAGGGTACTTTTTTTTTTTTGTTCCTATGGTTAATGGGATGAAATATCTGGGGGTAACGATCTCTCGGGATCTCGAGGATTTGTGCAAACTAAATTATGCTCCAATGTTCAAAAAGCTCCATAGATTGCTAGAGGATTGTCAGCACTACCACATCTCTTTGCTTGGTCGTATTTATGCTGTCAAAATGACGCTGTTACCCAATATCTTATATTTATTTAGAGCGCTTCCTATCAGAATTATCAGAAGGGATGTGGAGGTGCTGCAATCCAGAATCACCAACTTCATATGGGCAGGCTGTAGAACTCGTATCAAATTTACACCAGAGCATCACAGCTCTTTCAATGGTCCTCTCCCATGGGTACAGTTAGATGGGTAGACCTTGAGCAAGAACTCATTTCCCCCTTCCCTATCAAACATCTATTATGGACACCTGAACCTTGTTTAGGCCCAAATTCTACTCTGATTAAGAAATCATTGAGCAAGATGCTAGCTCGATTAGGGTCCCCTTCCATTCTAGAATCTTTGTTCTATAATGAAGACTTCCAACCTGGGGTTTGTGGCCTGGCCTGGGGGAATTGGAGATCTAGGGGGATTCATGCAATTCAGGATATCGTGGGTAGTGGCTCTTTCCTGTCTTGGCCTCAATTTAAAGAAAAATTTGATCTGCCGGTGTTTCGATTTTTACAGATCTGCCATTTCATTCAATCCCAATGCTTGTGTGGTCTACGTTTGCTGCGCTCTAACCTAGAGTCTATCTTTTGTTGTTCCCCTCTGCCGGAGGGCCTAATTTCCTCTATGTAGTATCATTTATGGTATTCTAAACAGTCCAGTTCTTCTATATCTAATTGAAATGGCAGGATAGACTAAATGCCTCTCAAGACGAGAAACAATGGGAGTCAATTTTTCTTGCCGTTGCTAGGTCCTCTAAACATACTCTCACCAAGGAACGGAATTATAGAATACTATACGATTGGTTCCGTACCCCAGTTCAGCTGGCCAAATGGGGAATAACCCAATCTAATTTATGCTTTCACGGTGGTCTTGCCTCAGCAGAGCAAACTCACTGCTGGTGGACTTGTCCTCAGGTGGCCAAATTCTGGAGTCTGTGCTTCTCCCTAGCATCTGAAGTTTTTGGAAAACACATTCATCCAGACTTCTGGTTAGAGATGGCCGAATGGTTCGCGAACTTCGATGGTTCACGTTCGCAGTAAACCGCGAACTATATGCGAGTTTGACCCACCCCTATACTACATCATTAGGGTCAACTTTTACCCTCTACATCACAGTCAGCAGACACAGGGTAGCCAATCAGGCTACACTCCCTCCTGGAGCCACTCCCCCCCCCCTTATAAAAGGCAGGCAGCATCAGCCTTTTCACTCACTCGAGAACCTGCTGTAGACATAGGGAAAGCTTAGTTAGGCTCTTGTGAGGCTTGTTAGCACTCTCCATGCTGATACTTATTGCTAAAAAGCACCCCTCAACAGCTCTTTTTAGAGCTAATGTTGTTCTTGTGATCTATTTTGTGTGTGTGTGTGTGTGTGTGTGTGTGTGTGTGTGTGTGTGTGTGTGTGTGTGTGTGTGTGTGTGTGTGTGTGTGTGTGTGTGTGTGTGTGTGTGTGTGTGTGTGTGTGTGTGTGTGTGTGTGTGTGTCCCACAGACACTTATGTTGCATATACAGCCCTCTCAGTCAGTCGCAGCTGGCCCTTGGCCCCTTGGTAATTCCTACTGTGCCACCGCCAGGCCCAGCATATTCAGTTACTACCTGTGTGTGTGACAGCTGCACATTTGTAATACCAACCACTGCATACCTAACTGTTCAGTGCACCTACCTACGTGAGCGCACGCAGTGTTATATACCACCAGTCACTGCACCTGTTCATGGTACCTGTGTGTGTGACAGCTGCATATTTGTAATACCAATCACTGCATACCTACATGTCCAGTGCACCTACCTACGTGAGCGCACAGTGTTATTTACCAGTCACTGCACCTGTTCAAGGTACCTGTGTGTGTGACAGCTGCACATTTGTAATACCAATCACTGCATACCTACCTGTCCAGTGCACCTACTTACATGAGCGCACAGTGTTATATTATATACCGGTCACTGCACCTGTTCACAGTACCTGTGTGTGTGGCAGCTGCACATTTGTAATACTAGTCATTACATAATTGTTTACAGTACCTGTGTGACCGCACGCTGTTTAATATACCAGTCCGTGCATACCTGTTAACTGCACCTGTGTTACAGCTGCACATTGTATTGTAATACCAGTCACTGCATACCTTTCACTGCACCTGTGTGACTGCACATTGTATTAGTCAAGTCAGTGCATACCTTTCACTTCATCCCCCCAGATATGGACAAAACAACAGGCAGAGGCAGACCCAGAGGCAAGCCAACCGGCAAGTCTGTTCGAGGTCGTGCTGATGTGATTTCGTGCGGCCATGGACCAAAGTATAGTGCTCAGAAGAAGGCACGTCCCATCAACTCCCAAGATTGTCAGGACGTGGTTGACTATTTAACACAGAACACCTCATCTTCCGCAGCCACCAGCGCTACTACAAGCACCACATCCTCTGCATTTGACACTTTGCAAGAGTTAATTGGTGGGGAATTCACTGGTTCACAGCCATTATTCATGGTACCTGTGTGTGTGACAGCTGCACATTTGTAATACCAGATAGTTTCTAGGGAGTGTCTGCAACACCTCAACCAAATAACTGTGTGTGCCAGGGCTCAAAACAAGAGCAATTATATGGTAGAGGAAGAAAGCTCTTAAAAAATAGCACCTCCCACAGCAAAATTTGAAAAAGTATAACAAAAATCTTTATTCAACATTGGGTATGTTAATAATCACAGTACTGATGATTCAATAAAGAATAAAACCAATTAAAAACCAAGCAAATATTCCAACATGACCCCTGCTGCATATGAAACAATCACTCTAAATGCAATATATTGTATAATGACACAATGCTGCTGTCAGATATAAAACCCCACAGTAGGCTCAATATTGAGCCCAACAGGGGGAGAACCCGGGTTCAGTATACAACCTAGTGTGAAAACAACACCTGTGCAATGGAAAAAAAAACACACACAAATAAATATCGCATATATAAGATATTGGAATAAAGTGCACAATTGCTATCCAAGTATACAGTATTACTAGTGATAAGATGCCTAGTAAAAAATTAAGGCAAGGGAGCAGCCCATAGGAAAAAGAGCATAAAGTGGAGTAGTGCAAAAAATAGGAGATACTTAGCCCAGAAATGGTGAAGTCAATCTCAGCAGCACAGCAGGGAACAAGGAATCCCCTCAGAGGACAAGATCCCACTAGTTCCGCGAGAGTCACCTCGCTTTATCAAGGAGAGAGGATGCTAATGTGCCACTGCCAGGCCCAGCATATTCAGTTACTACCTGTGTGTGTGACAGCTGCACATTTGTAATACCAATCACTGCATACCTACCTGTTCAGTGCACCTACCTACGTGAGCGCACGCAGTGTTATATACCACCAGTCACTGCACCTGTTCACGGTACCTGTGTGTGTGACAACTGCATATTTGTAATACCAATCACTGCATACCTACCTGTCCAGGGCACCTACCTACGTGAGCGCCCGCAGTGTTATTTACCAGTCACTACACCTGTTCATGGTACCTGTGTGTGTGACAGCTGCACATTTGTAATACCAATCACTACATACCTACCTGTTCAGTGCACCTACCTACATGACCGCACGCAGTGCTATATTATATACCAGTCACTGCACCTGTTCACAATACCTGTGTGTGTGTGTGACAGCCGCACATTTGTAATACCAATCACTGCATACCTACCTGTTCAGTGCACCTACCTACATGAGCACACGCAGTGTTATATACCACCAGTCACTGCACCTGTTCACGGTACAAGTGTGTGTGTGTGACAGCTGCACATTTGTAATACCAATCGCTGCATACCTACCTGTTCAGTGCACCTACCTACGTGACCGTATGCAGTGTTATAGTATATACCAGTCGCTGCACCAGTTCACGGTACCTGTGTGAGTGACAGCTGCACATTTGTAATACCAATTACTGCATACCTACCTGTTCAGTGCACCTATTCACGTGAGCGCACGCAGTGTTATTTACCAGTCACTGCACCTGTTCATGGTACCTGCGTGTGTGACAGCTGCACATTTGTAATACCAATCACTGCATACCTACTTGTTCAGTGCACCTACCTAT
The DNA here is from genome assembly GCF_040937935.1 of Hyperolius riggenbachi. Taxonomy (NCBI): domain Eukaryota; kingdom Metazoa; phylum Chordata; class Amphibia; order Anura; family Hyperoliidae; genus Hyperolius; species Hyperolius riggenbachi. The sequence continues at coordinate 70,825,389 of NC_090648.1, forward strand.
GTGACCGCACGCAGTGTTATATTAAATACCAGTCACTGCACCTGTTCACGATACCTGTGTGTGTGTGTGTGTGTGTGTGTGTGTGTGTGTGTGTGTGTGTGTGTGTGTGTGTGTGTGTGTGTGTGTGTGTGTGTGTGTGTGTGTGTGTGAGACAGCTGCACATTTGTAATACCAATCACTGCATACCTACCTGTTCAGTGCACCTACCTACGTGACCGTACGCAGTCTTTAGTATATACCAGTCGCTGCACCTGTTCACGGTACCTGTGTGTGGGTGTGACAGCTGTACATTTGTAATACCAATCACTGCATACCTACCTGTTCAGTGCACCTACCTATGTGACTGTACGCAGTGTTATAGTATACTAGCCAACCCGCGGTGTAGCATACGCCGCATAAGGGGGTAGCGGGCAGGAAGGGGGTATTGGGCACAGCGGCGGGGTCCCTCACGTGCGCTCCCCCACCAGCTTAAGCTCAGCAGGACCCCCCCTCCCTCACCTGGGTCCCCCATGTGCGCTCCCCCTCCAGCTTAAGCTTAGCAGGACCCCCCCCCCCTCCCTCACCTGGGTCCCCCATGTGTGCTCCCCCTCCAGCTTAAGCTCAGCAGGATCCCCCTTCCCTCACCTGGGTCCCCCATGTGCGCTCCCCCTCCAGCTTAAGCTTAGCAGGACCCCCCCCCTCCCTCACCTGGGTCCCCCATGTGCGCTCCCCCTCCAGCTTAAGCTCAGCGGGAACCTCCCTCCCTCACCTAGGTCCCCCATGTGCGCTCCCCCTCCAGCTTAAGCTCAGCAGCAGCCGCCGCTATTATTAAAAGCCCACTGTATTGTAAGTGGACAGCATTGCAGGAAGTGTCGACAGTGGAGTGCACGCTGGAACGCGGAAGAGGTGAGTCATCCCTGCCCACTGCCTCTTACTAATAGCGGCGGATGCTCCTGAACTTAAGCTAGAGGGGGAGCGCAGATGGGGGACCCAGGCGAGGTGGGGGGGTCCGACCCCCCTCCCTGCCGCTGTGCCCAATACCCCCTTCCTGTCCGCTACCCCCTCCAGCTCGGCGGCAAGTCTAGAACCGCCCCTGGGGGCAGGGCGCTACTTAATAATAATCCAAACATTTATATAGCGCAGATGGCACTTTTCTCCTGTCGGACTCAAAGCACTTAAGAGCTGCAGCCACTGGGACGTGCTCAGGAGGCCACCCTGCAGTGTTAGGGAGTCTTGCTTTGAACTCCATACTAAATAGGTACTGACCCTAGCCAAGATTCAAACCCTGGCCTCCCATGTCAAAGGCAGTGCCCTTAACCAGTACTCTATTCAGCCACTGCTACTTTTCTTCTTGCTTGCACCGGCCCTGGGGGCAGGGCGCTACTTCTTCTTCATGCTTAAAGGTTGAGGCATGTACTCTATTATATATATATAGATACTGTTAGAATCCGCTCTGCTGGCCTTGATTCCCTGGACAGTTTGTTGGTTTCCTATGCAGGTTGCATAGTTCAGTCCAGGGAAAAGAGGCCTTTTTGTCAGTTTGCAAGATTCAGGAGGCTTGCTGCTGTAGTGACTGATCTGCATCCACTTATCTTGCAATCTGCTTGTCTCCTTCCTTTGAAAGTTTTCAGTATAAATGTCACTTCCTCCCAGAATTCCTTGCTCGTCATAGGTTCTGTTTGGTGAAGAGTGACTTTAGAGCCTCTGTCTCTTTGTATCTTATTGCTGAATATCCTAGAGTAGTTAATTATTGGGGAGTGCACTTTGCACTCCCACTAGTGCTGTCAGTTTTGTATATTATTTGTACTGCCTGTAAAGGATTGCGGAGATGCCGCAGCGCGGTCTGGCAGCGGGGCGGCTGTCTCCGCGTTCAGACCGGCGGTTTCCGCACAGCAGCATGCGTCTGGTTTGTCTGAGCCTTCTAGTGCACACAGATGGAGAGCTACGCGCGCGCGCGCTGGGAGGCAGGACCTTTATGCCAGGAGGAGAGGGATCAGCTGATCAGGTTGGTCAGCTGATCCCAGAGCAGACTGTCATTGGCTGAGTGGCGCTGGGTGGCGCTGAGGAGCGCTGTGCTATATATAGATCTTGCCGCTCAGTCTCAAGTTGTCTGCCGTTGCGAATACATGCGTGTTAGCACTCAGACCATAGTCAGATCCCACAGTGTGTTAGAACCAGGTGGACCTGGGAATTCACACTGAGCCAGATTACTCTTGTGTTATTACTGTGTTATACTTTAGACCAGTTCCAGGGTGTTGTGACCAAGGACCACACACCCAAGCTTAGGGATATTGTGTCATTGCTGTGTTATACTTTAGACCAGTTCCAGGGTGTTGTGACCAAGGACCACACACCCAAGCTTAGGGATACTGTGTCATTGATGTGTTATACGTTAGACCAGTTCCTGGGTGTTGAGACCACGGACCTCACACTCTAGTCTAGGCCTTTGCTTATATGTTATGACCCTTTGCTCTCTAGACCTCTCTCTTGTCTTCTGATTCGGTACCTTTGCATATCTGCCTACCTGTTGCCAAACCCTGCCTGTACCTGGTTACCGAATCAGCTTTCTGTCTTTGTACCTTATCTGCTCATGTGTTGTCGACCCGGCCTGAACGACCCTTCTGACTGTCACTCTCCCCTTGAGTGTCAGTCTGTCTGTACTACCTGTGACACGACCTTGCTAGTGTCAGGTAGCTGCAGAGACCTCCTGTTACTCAGAGAGGCCTCTCTGAAGTTCAGCCAGGGGCTCTATCCCTTTGGAGTCCTTTGGCTGCAGTAAAGTCTGATTTCCAGTATTACAGGGAATCACTGGATAGCTAGTTATCTCTATCCCCTTTCCCAGGAGATAGTCCCTGCTCTCCCAAGGGCCACCTGCTCCTCAGGTGGTCCGTGCTCTTTTGTTATCATCATCTCCCGGGCCTCGGGAGACAGCTCTCTGTTGCACCAAACACCTACATGTTACCAGGTGTCCAGAGGTTAGTCATACTTGCATTATTAGTGATTCTGCAGATCATCAATAATCGGGTATATATCTGTATTGTTGGTGATACTGCAGATCACCAATAATCAGATTCTCTCTGGTTGCTGACACCAATCGTTACACTGCCTAGTTGTGTCTTGTCCTGTACTTGTGATTGCACTATCTCCAGCGGTGGCTGATAGTGAATCGTTTAGTCTGTTTTGTCTGGAGTAAACGCTTGCTGTTGTCTGGTGTTAGGCAACCGATTAGCAAGCGTTCTCGCTATATGTTTGTCTTTGTTTTCCGTGTTCATCTGTTAGTCAGGGTTGGTACGTTTTGTCACTGTTGCGCTTAACGTGCGGTGACCGTGCTACTAACGTGCATGTCACTGTTGCGCATAACATGCGGTGACCGCGTTTAGTTAGTTCATTTGTTATTTTCCTTGGTGTTCGGATTGTGGTTGTTTGCTGTGTCTTCCATTACTCATTCATGCTCTGTCTTTGCTCAGTCTTATGTTTCTGACAGCAATCGCCTCTCTTGCGATTGGCTTTCTCACTCTGGTCTGTTCGGTTGTGATATGTCTACCGTCGCCGGGTGGCGACTAGATTGGTAGACATTCATACAGTCTGTCTCTGTTCTTGCTCTCTATTGAGTTGCTACTTAGTTTATATCGCCCAGTGCTGCTCCACATCGTGCAATTTCAATCTGGCATCTGTGGTTGTACAGAGGTCTTGTTCCTCTGTACTCCACAGCTCCATCTGCTGGTTGGTATTCCCCTCTACAAATTTATTAACATATACTGGGTACTCTGCTTTTGTGATTGTGGGGATTCCCATCTGCGTCAGCGCACTTGGTGTGCGCTGACGGTGGAGATCGACCCCAGATCATTACAGATACCAGTCACTGCACCTGTTCACGGTACGTGTGTGTGTGTGTGTGTGTGTGTGTGTGTGTATGAGTGTGTGTGACAGCTGCACATTTGTAATACCAATCATTGCATACCTACCTGTCCAGTGCACCTACCTACGTGAGCGCACGCAGTGTTATATACCACCTGTCACTGCACCTATTCACGATACCTGTTTGTGTGACAGCTCTAAATTTGTAATACCAATCACTGCATACCTACTTGTTCAGTGCACCTACCTATGTGACCGTATGCAGTGCTATAGTACAGTATATACCAGTCAATGCACCTGTTCATGGTACCTGTGTGTGTGTGTGTGTGTGTGTGTGTGTGAGACAGCTGCACATTTTTAATACCAATCACTGCATACCTACCTGTCCAGTGCACCTACCTACGTGAGCGCACGCAGTGTTATTTACCAATCACTGCACCTGTTCACGGTACCTGTGTGTGTGACAGTTGCACATTTGTAATACCAATCACTGCATACCTACCTGTCCAGTGCACCTACCTACATGAGCGCACGCAGTGTTATATTATATACCAGTCACTGCACCTGTTCACGGTACCTCTGTGTGTGACAGCTGCACATTTGTAATACTAGTCATTGCATAATTGTTCAGAGTACCTGTGTGACCACACGCTGTTTAATATGCCAGTCCGTGCATACCTGTTAACTGCACCTGTGTGACAGATGCACATTGTATTGTAATACCAGTCACTGCATACCTTTCACTGCACCTGTGTGACTTCACATTGTATTAGTCAAGTCAGTGCATACCTTTCACTTCATCCCACCCGATATGGACAAAACAACAGGCAGAGGCAGACCACCCGGCAGGTCTGTTCGAGGTCATGCTGATGTGATTTTGTGCGGCCCTGATCCAAAGTATAGTGCTCAGAAGAAGGCAGGTCACATCAACTCCCAATTGTCAGGACGTGGTTGACTATTTAACACAGACACACCTCATCTTCCGTAACCACCAGCGCTACTACAAGCACCACATCCGCTGCATTTGACACTTTGCAGGAGTTATTTAGTGGGGAATTCACTGGTTCACAGCCATTATTGTTACAACAAGATGAAGCAAGCTACACCACCTCATATGTCTGAGTTAGGCGACACTATGGACGTAAGGTGTGAGGATGATGAAGTACCTGCTGTTGGTACAGTTTTGGAGGTGTCTGAAGCAAGTGAAGCTTATGATGATACCGATCTCACGTGGGTTCCCAATAGAGGAGATGAACAGGGGGACAGTTCAGAGGGGGAGTCAGAGAGGAGTAGGAGGAGACGAGTTCCTGAAAGAAGCAGGGGGTGCTCGTCGTAAGAAACAGCTGGTGGCAGTGTCCGGTGCCATGTATCGCCACCTATGGACAGCCAGCCAACGTCAGCTGCTGACGCCACCATAGTGCCATCACCCCTGGGCTCAGTGGTGTGGAATTTTTTTTGTGAGTCCGCCTCAGATCAGAGCAATGCTATCTGTTCTCTCTGCCGCCAAAAATTAAGCTGTGGAAAGGCCAACACCCACGTAGGGACAACTGCCTTACGAAGGCACATGGAAAAAAGTCACAAACTGCAATGGCAAGACCATCTGAGGACAAGCAGCACACAAAAGCAAAGCCACCCTCCTTCTCCTCTTCATCCTTCAGGTGCATCATCTGCAGCCGCTTTCTCCCTTGCATCTTCACAATCACAGCCACCCTCCTCCACTCCGCCTCTCACATTGAGCGGTACCTGCTCCTCTGCCCACAGCAGCAGCCAGGTGTCCGTGAGGGAAATCTTTGAGCGGAAGAAGCCAATGTCTGACAGTCACCACCTTGCCCGGCGTCTGACAGCTGGCTTGGCGGAACTGTTAGCTCACCAGCTGTTACCATACCAGCTGGTGGACTCTGAGGCCTTCCAAAAATTTGTGGCCATTGGGACACCGCAGTGGAAGATACCAGGCCGCAATTATTTCTCCAAAAAGGCGATACCCAAACTGTACCGTGAAGTTGAAGGGCAAGTGGTGTCATCTCTGGCACACAGCATTGGCTCAAGGGTCCATCTGACCATGGATGCCTGGTCTGCCAAGCACGGTCAAGGCAGGTACATTACTTACCCAGCCCATTAGGTCAACCTGGTGACTGCTGGCAAGCAGGGAGTACGTGGCTGTGCAGCGGACCTAGTTGTGACACCTCCACGGCTTGCAGGAAGGCCTGCTGCCACCTCCTCTCCTTCTCCTCCTACTCCTCCTGCTACATCCTCTTCGCTGTCGTCCTCCTCCTCCTCCTCCTTGGCTGTGTGGCAGTTCAACTCTACTGGTGCTGCTACAAAGCCCCAGCTCCCCATGCTGCATGCCAGGTACGACGGTGTCACGCCATCTTAGACATGTCTTGCCTCAAAGCGGAGAGTCACACTGGAGCAGCTCTCCTGGCTGCTCTGAACAAACAGGTGGATCAGTGGCTGACCCTGCACCAACTGGAGATCTGCAACGTGGTGTGTGACAATGGCAGCATTAACTTATACACAACCAAATGAGCACTACCATAACTGTGCAACTCCGTGCACCTCTATTGTGCCCTGTGGCAATCAACCAAAGGCTAATTACATCATTCAAAAAGAGATAGCCATCCTGGGCAAAGTTTAGTTCATTAATAGTAACTACTGAATCAGATTTTGCATGAAAAAATCTTTATTGTAACAAGCTGGATACATTAAAAACAGTTAAAAAAACAAAGTAGAAAATCCCAGAGGCCGCCATTTATAATGGGAGTTCGCCCCCACTGATAATAATCAATAATAAATATTTAAATTAAATTTATAGCTGTCCGGTCACCACAGGCGGCGTGTATGACCAGAGTGACCATCCAAAGTGCTAAAGTGCTTCTATAGAAAGTGACAAAGTCCAGCGCAAATCTATACATAAAGTGCAAAGTGCATGTGTGCATGTCCACGCCACCACAAAAACATGCGGGCGTGCGCATACACACATATATATGTGTCTTCAAAAGTCAACCTACACAAGTTCACCAATAAATACTCAAATCCGTGTCACGAAAGGAGGGCGCACGTCCGCCCCCACACATGAACCAATGTTGGGTACGCCTATGCGCACAGGACCCCAAATAAAGTAATCAAACACCAAATAAATAACCCTATATAGTCAGGCAAACAATAAAGCAAAGAATCAAATAACATACATGATCGAATAAATTGTGCATACAAAAACACATATGTGCAAAACTTGCTTTGCAGTGCAGTAAGGGTTAATCCCCCTTAACAATTTCCAGCAGAAGAAAACATCAGTGTGCTGTAAATAAAGAAAAACGCCTGCTTACCGGACAATGTTGGGTGGGGGGGGCACGGGGAGATGCCTTACGCGATCGCAGCTAGCGGCTGCTTCTGAGGAGGCTACCAAATTCTCCTGCCTGTGCCCTATTTAAGTAAAAAACTGCGCCGGGCGCCCAAGCGCGGCCGCGCTTCCGGTCACGAAGGACGTGTGCTCTGATTGGCGCACGCTCCCTGTGACCTCATCCCATAATTCTCATCTAAATCTTCCCTGTTACTCGTAATATGCGCTTGCGCTGGGAGCCATGTATACTGCAGAACAGTTGCAAAATAAGCAAATATATACATGGTAAACATTTTTTCATTAAAATCCATCCATACATAACATATATTTAGATCAGTCATTTATATATGTACAACATTGAATTTGTCACTGAAAAACACGTTCTTCATAAGTTCATTATATAAAATGGCTAACATTGCCATCATGTGGACAAAAAGTGGTATTGCAACCAGAGAATACTCCACAGAAATAGATGGTTTGCCACAGGGCACAATAGAGGTGCATGGAGTTGCACAGTTATGGTAGTGCTCATTTGGTTGTGTATAGTTAATGTTTTTGAAATCTCTTTGATTTCCTATAGAGCACATTCAGCAATGGATGCCGATTTACTGAAAGCACTGGAACAGACGTGGTCTGATAGATTAAAGACTCTTTTCGATAGAACGGATAAAGAACATGGTGGTGCAGCACCAGAGAACTTCAGGTTATTGTGCAATGATTTGAAGGACGCACACATTATGTATACAAAGACGTGGTGGAACATCAGGAGTCTGGAGAATTATGTAGAAGAACGGATCTTTCCAAGGGGACTTAGAGTACAGATATTTCCCTCCTGGCAGCTAGATTTAGCTGAAAGGGAAGATTGGGAAATAGGTCTGGGGAAATGTTCCCGAATCATTGTGGAGATGCTCTTGGTTCTGGACAGAAAATTACTGGAAAGAACCAAGGCTAAAATAGTGGAATTAAAGGAGAAACTAAAGGACTTTGATCAAAAGAAATGGGTGGAACCCTTCCTGGCTAAACTCAAAAGGGACATTCAAGAAGTTGAAGTAAAGATACTGGATAGTAAAAAGGAAAAACTGGTGAGGGATAGAACAGATTATGACACAAATAGAGCGTGCAAGTGGAATCACAGAGGAAATCCAAAAGGAGGTAACATGTATAGGAGACCAAAAAAGGCTTCCAAATATCCCAAACGACCTGAAGGAGGAGTAATAACCCTGAGATCATCAGTATCTGAATCAAGTGAGCCTACTGAATCAGAGGGTGAGACTCATGGACATAATTTAAGGAAAAGACTGTTGGATGTAGGATCTCGGGGAGTCCCGAAGAAATCAAAAGTGACAAGGGGTGAAGCCAGGGGAGCCAAAGGAACAGAGAACTCAGAGGTACTTAATATTATCAACCTATCAGATAAACAACTGACTAGTGATGAAATATCAGTATTACTAGAGTTGAGCTGAAATTTTCGTAATTTCGCATTACTATAATTACGCATGCGAAATTTGCGATTACGATGCGAAATTAGCGTAGCGAAATTGCCATTAAAATCGTAATTGAAAATACCGTAAGCGTAATTTTCAACGCGAAATTTCGCGTTTCGTTCATGCCGTAATTTCGCATTAAACGCTACCGTAATTTCGCGTTAAACCGTAACGCTCCGTATAATATAAAAAAGCCGCCGACTTTAAGGGTTAATAGCAAAGCCCCCTTAAATGCTAAGAGCCTCAAATTTGGAGAATATATTAAGGAGATCAGGAGGAATAAGAGGAAAAAAATTTTTTTCAAAAAGACCTTATAGTTTTTGAGAAAATCGATGTTAAAGTTTCAAAGTAAAAATGTATACATTTAAAAACCCGCCGATTTTAACGGTTAATAGCAAAGCCTGCTTAAAGTTTAGGAACACCAAATTCCTAGGGTATATTAAGGGGATCAGTGGGAATAAGAGGAAAATTTTTTTTTTCAAAAAGACCTTATAGTTTTTGAGAAAATCGATTTTTAAGTTTAAAGGGCAAAAATGTCTTTTAAATGCGGAAAATGTCAGTTTTTTTTGCACAGGTAACAATAGTGTATTATTTTCATAGATTCCCCCAAGTGGGAAGAGTTTTACTTACTTCGTTCTGAGTGTGGGAAATATAAAAAAAAACGACGTGGGGTCCCCCCTCCCAGGCCTCTTTAACCCCTTGTCCCCCATGCAGGCTGGGATAGCCAGAATGCGGAGCACCGGCCGCGTGGGGCTCCGCACCCTGACTATACCAGCCCGCATGGTCCATGGATTGGGGGGTCTCGGAAGGGGAGGGGCAGCCAAGCTTTCCCCTCCCCCTCCGAGCCCTTGTCCAATCCAAGGACAAGGGGCTCTTCTCCACCTCCGATGGGCGGTGGAGGTGGAGGCCGCGATTTCCTGGGTGGGGGGTTCATGGTGGAATCTGGGAGTCCCCTTTAAAAAGGGGTCCCCCAGATGCCCACCCCCCTCCCAGGAGAAATGAGTATAGAGGTACTTGTAGTACCCCTTACCCATTTCCTTTAAGAGTTAAAAGTAAATAAACACACAAACACATAGAAAAAGTATTTTAATTGAACAAAAAACATAACCACGAAAAAAGTCCTTTAATATTCTTAATTAACCATTAATACTTACCTGTCCCTTTAAATAAATGATCCCACGCAATATCCTCGGAAATGTTCTATCAGTTACAATGTAACAAAGTTATTACAATATAACAACTTTGTTACATTGTAACTACGCCGCACCCGACGTCACTCACCGCCGCCGCCGCCTCCGCGTCTGCGCTGCAGGACCCGACAGAGCTCTGAGCTATAGCTCAGAGCTCTCGAAAGCATCTTTGTATTTGGGCTCCAAGGAGCCCCATTGGTCCTTAGCAGACCAATGGGGTTCCTTCTGATTTGAAGGAACCCCATTGGTCTGCTAAGGACCAATGGGGCTCCTTGGAGCCCAAATACAAAGATGCTTCTCAGAGCTCTGAGCTATATAGCTCAGAGCTCTGTCGGGTCCGTGCAGGACGCTAAGTCCCCGCCGGCTCCGCTGCCCTCCCCGCCTCTCCCACATGTCACCCACATGTCACCCACATGTGGGTGACATGTGGGTGACAGATGTGGGCGGGGTGGACAGCGGGAGCTGCGGGGACTTAGCGTCCTGCACGGACGCGTATGCGGCGGCTGAGCGGCGAGTGGCGTCGGGTGCGGCGTAGTTACAATGTAACAAAGTTGTTACATAATAACTTTGTTACATTGTAACTGATAGAACATTTCCGAGGATATTGCGTGGGATCATTTATTTAAAGGGACAGGTAAGTATTAATGGTTAATTAAGAATATTAAAGGACTTTTTTCGTGGTTATGTTTTTTGTTCAATTAAAATACTTTTTCTATGTGTTTGTGTGTTTATTTACTTTTAACTCTTAAAGGAAATGGGTAAGGGGTACTACAAGTACCTCTATACTCATTTCTCCTGGGAGGGGGGGTGGGCATCTGGGGGACCCCTTTTTAAAGGGGACTCCCAGATTCCACCATGAACCCCCCACCCAGGAAATCGCGGCCTCCACCTCCACCGCCCATCGGAGGTGGAGAAGAGCCCCTTGTCCTTGGATTGGACAAGGGCTCGGAGGGGGAGGGGAAAGCTTGGCTGCCCCTCCCCTTCCGAGACCCCCCAATCCATGGACCATGCGGGCTGGTATAGTCAGGGTGCGGAGCCCCACGCGGCCGGTGCTCCGCATTCTGGCTATCCCAGCCTGCATGGGGGACAAGGGGTTAAAGAGGTCTGGGAGGGGGGACCCCACGTCGTTTTTTTTTTATATTTCCCACACTCAGAACGAAGTAAGTAAAACTCTTCCCACTTGGGGGAATCTATGAAAATAATACACTATTGTTACCTGTGCAAAAAAAAACTGACATTTTCCGCATTTAAAAGACATTTTCGCCCTTGAAACTTAAAAATCGATTTTCTCAAAAACTATAAGGTCTTTTTGAAAAAAAAAATTTTCCTCTTATTCCCACTGATCCCCTTAATATACCCTGGGAATTTGGTGTTCCTAAACTTTAAGCAGGCTTTGCTATTAACCGTTAAAGTCGGCGGGTTTTTAAATGTTTACATTTTTCCTTTGAAACTTTAACATCGATTTTCTCAAAAACTATAAGGTCTTTTTGAAAAAAAAATTTTTTCCTCTTATTCCTCCTGATCTCCTTAATATATTCTCCAAATTTGAGGCTCTTAGCATTTAAGGGGGCTTTGCTATTAACCCTTAAAGTCGGCGGCTTTTTTATATTATACGGAGCGTTACGGTTTAACGCGAAATTACGGTAGCGTTTAATGCGAAATTACGGCATGATACGACTGTAATGCGAAAATTACGCGAAAATTACGCTTACGCGAAATTTCGCGAAATCCTTCTTCATTACGATTATGTACTTACGGCCATAATCGTAATTACACTAATTACGCGAAATTTCGCAAAATCGTAATTAGGTCATTACGCTCATCTCTAAGTATTACAGAAAGGACTTTCTTTTTCACCCACCAATACATTTGATTATTTTGAAGTGCTCAAAGATTTATATTTGTTTTGCAGACGTCTGATTCTTAATAAAATGTATAACAAACCAGAAGATTCCACAGAACATATTGAACGTGAATTTCCTGAGTTACAAGACAGACTGATACTCCAAGATTTGATGGATTTACTGGAAGAAAACGAGAGCTCTAAAAAGGTGGGTGATACTCCATTTAGACCCACGTCCAAATATCTACCTTCATTAAGCCTGTGTCCAGAGGTCAAGGTATTCTATGAATTAGTCAGCAGAGATTTAGAATCACTTGATAGGCAAAACATTAAAGAGACTCTGTAACAACAAAAATCTCCCCTGGGGGGTACTCACCTCGGGTGGGGGAAGCCTCCGGATCCTAATGAGGCTTCCCACGCCGTCCTCTGTCCCACGGGGGTCTCGCCGCAGCCCTCCGAACAGCCGGCGACTGTGCCGACTGTCAGTTCAATATTTACCTTTGCTGGCTCCAGCGGGGGCGCTGTGGCGACTTTCGGCACGGAAATAGACGGAAATACCCGATCTCCGTCGGGTCCGCTCTACTGCGCAGGCACCGGAAACTTGCGTCTGCGCAGTAGAGCAGACCCGACGGCGATCGGGTATTTCCGCCTACTTCGGCGCCGAGAGGCATCAGAGCGCCTGCGCAGGAGCCAGGAAGGTAAATATTGCGTCACGGCTGTACGGAGGGCTACAGCGAGACCCCCGAGGGACGCAGGACGGCGTGGGAAGCCTCATTAGGATCCTGAGGCTTCCCCCACCCGAGGTGAGTACCCCCCAGGGGCCGTTTTGTCGTTACAGTTCCTCTTTAAGGGATTGGAAAATTTAAATACAGCTGAGAGACAGGCTTTAAAATCACTGAGCCAAAGAAGAGATATTCTAATAAAAGAGGTCGATAAAGGCGGAAATATTGTGTTATGGAATAAGGATAAGTATCTCAAGGAGGTCCATAAACAGTTAAACAATCTCGACTACTATAGCAAATTACGGAGTGATCCCACTAAGGGCTGTCAGGAGAGACTCAAATTGATTCTGGACGAGGGGATACATGTGGGGGTGATTAATGAGAGAGAGAGAAGATTTTTATGGGTTGAGAAACCCGTTACTCCCACGTTTTACATGCTCCCCAAGGTGCACAAGAATTTGGGAAGCCAATTATATCCGGTCTTGGTAGTATCAATGAACACTGTAGCCAATTCATCGACTATTTCTTACAGCCACATGTACAGGGCTTAGAATCATACATAAAAGATACGGGAGATCTTCTGAGCCGGATAAGTGGTCTTGAGATACAGGATGATGTGTTGTTAGTGACATGTGATGTGGAATTTCTGTATTCAAATATTGACCATGAAGATGGACTAGCAGCTGTCAAGTACTTTCTAGAGATGGGGAGTTGCACGAAGAGGGAACTCCAGGGTTTCATATTAAAGCTTCTGGATTTTATAATGAGGAACAATTTTTTCTTGTTTAATGGGAGATTTTATATTCAAAAGAGGGGAGTGTCCATGGGGATCAAGTGCGCCCCCTCAGTGGCTAACCTGTTTTTAGGCCGCTGGGAACAGGAGGTAGTATGGGCATCGTCGATGGAGGGGTACCACCCCCATATTTTGGGGTGGTATCGCTTCATCGACTATTTGTTCGTACTGTGGCAGGGTCCCCGGGAGAAATGTCTTGATTTTTTGGACAAGTTGAATGACAACAAATTAAATATCAAATTAACATATCATATTTCAGATAGATCTGTGGATTTTCTGGATCTAAGGATCTCCAGGGGACCGCAAGGAGCCTTGCAAACGACGATTTATCGAAAACCAAACTCCATCAACAGCCTATTGGATTTTGGGTCCTATCATACAATGAATTTGAAAACCAATATACCAACAGGACAATTCATTCGATTAAAGAGGAATTGCTCGACGGTGGAAACCTTTGAACAAGAAAGTAAAGAACTTAGGAAACGTTTTAAAGAGAGGGGATACACTAGAAAGTGCATAGAGAAAGCACAAAGACGAGCGAGACTAACTCCCAGAGAAAATCTTCTGAGTATGAGGCCAAAGAAAGATAACAAATATATAAGGTTGGTGACTGTAACGATCGGTGTAACACAGAGAGGGTCTGATTATTGGTGATCTGCAGTATCACCAAAAATACAGATATACCTGATTATTGATGATCTGCAGTATCACCGATAATCAGATATATTACTAACCTCTGGACACCTGAGTAATATGAGTGTTTGGTACAACAGTAATACTTTGAGAACAATATCAGGAGGACAGGTACAAAGGCTGTAAGGAATACTGCAAGAGTATGAGTACCTTACAGCAGCCTGAGACTCTCCCGCAGGGAGGAGTCAGACTTGGAGAGGGAAGGACCAGAACGTGAGTGACACCAAGGAGGATGTCACTGACTGATTTGTGAACTATCTCTTAACTGGGGAGATAGCTCTCAAGGTCGGACAAGCCAGGTCGGCAACACACGGACATACAAAGTACAAAGACAGGAGACAGATTCAGAAATCCTAGGACATGCAGAGTTTGGCAACAGAATATCAGATATAGCGAAGTACCAAATCAGTAATCAGAAGAGTGGTCAGGAAAGCATAAAGTCATAACAGATAATAAACAATGCCTAGTCTTGGTGTGAGCTCCGTGATCATCAACACCCTGGAACTAGTCTGGAGTATAACAGAAAGGTAATACCAGTCCCTAATCTGGGTGTGAGGTCCTTGATCATCAACACCCTGGAACTAGTCTGAAGTATAACAGAATGGTAATACAAGTTCCAAATCTTGGGTGTGAGGTCCTTGATCATCAACACCCTGGAACTAGTCTGAAGTATAACAGAATGATAACACAGATTCCTAATCTTGGGTGTGAGGTCCTTGATCATCAACACCCTGGAACTAGTCTGAAGTATAACAGAGTAATAACACAGATTCTGACAATAAGGTCTGAGTGCTTCCACGTAGTGATCGCAACGGCAGACAACCAGCGAATGACCAGTACCCAGTATATATAGCCCAGCGCTCTCCAGCGCCTCCCCTAAGTGCTGGACCAATAGCAACTGGTACAATCGTCAGCTGACCGGCTTGGTCAGCTGACTCCCTTCTGGCTGTCATAAAAGTTCTGCCTCTCAGCGCGCGCGCGCGTCCTTCTAAACCTGTGTGAACTATCAGTCCCAGCCACACCAGACATGTCTTGCGTACCACCCGCCGCGCTGGACACGGAGCCAGCCGCACTGCTATCAAGGCATGCGGCGGTTTCTCCGCGTTCAGCCATACTGACAGATGTAGGCCCACGCATGCAAACCGCCGCGTTGGATGCGGAATCAGCCGCCTTGTTCTGAGCGCACGCGGCGGCTTTTCCGCGTTTTCTCACAGTGACACAATATAATACAGGGTGGAAACATATACAAGGGATTTTACGCAAGCACTGGTCGGTTTTACATAATGACCCTGTGATTAAACAAAAAATAACACCATATCCAAGCATGACAGCAAAAAGAGCACCCACATTAAAGAATTTACTGAGTAGGAGCCATTTTGATTCCGAGAAACATCAAGTGGGCATTACGGGCAGTTACAGATGCGGGAGGTGCTCTGTGTGTCCCATGATGAAAGTAACAAAAAGTTTCCAAAGTAAGGTTACAGGTAAACAATTTGAAATTAGACAGTTCATAAATTGTCAATCAACAGGTGTCTTCTACCTAATTGAATGTCCTTGTGGAAGACAATACGTAGGTCAGACCAAAAACCAACTAAAAACACGCTTGCAGAAGCACATATCGACTGTCAAATTGGCAGGTAGGGATAGGGCAGATAATAAAAATATTACCACAGTGGCAGAACATGACTTGGATTTTCATGGTAGTTCACTGAATGGGTGGTCTTTCTTAGGTTTGGAAAAAATTACAATGAATATCAGAGGAGGAGACATTACCATACGCCTCCTCAGAAATGAACTAAGGTGGATTCATAGATTGAGGAGCCAACAACCGTGGGGTCTGAATGAAGACACTAGCTTTGGGTGTTTCCTTGGGAAACAGTGATGTTGATACTATAGTTAATTGACTGTCTGTTTTGTTCTGTCTCTGTTTATGTTCCCCTATTTCAGAAATATCAACATATAAGAGGAGTTCCCGTATGACATTTATTGGTGGTAAGTGAGCATATGTGGCTTGTGGATTTTGGTGATGGGTGCATGACAAGCCCTATTTGGGGAACTCCACAAATGAATGTATGCATACATGGGTGAAGGCTATACCATTTGAAGGTGAGCAAGTGGTGAGTAGCTGTGTTATTGTGCATTTGGTATGCATCTGGATTCTCTACAACTTTGGTTTGAGGTGATTAGTTCCACTCACTTCTTTACAGCGTGTCTTTTTCTGTTAGGAGTTTCATTGTGGGATCCGAGGTGAGTGGATCTCTGAATTTCTCACCAGTTCTTTTACGAAACTGAGTTCCATCAGAGCTAATTGAGTCTTTTCATGTTTTCCTTTCCTCCCCCCTTTTCCGCCCCCTTTTTTGTTGCAATGTGTGTTTTTATTAATTACATCTCCTTATGACTATGTTCCTGTTTAGAGGGATCCAGTAACCATTGGTTCAGAAGTATTTAAGGATTTTGTAGCCAATGAAGGAAAATATCAAGAATGGAGAAGATACAGGAAACCATCTATTTCTGTGGAGTTTTCTCTGGTTGCAATACCACTTTGTGTCCACATGATGGCAATGTTAGCCATTTTATATAATGAACTTATGAAATACGTGTTTTTCAGTGACAAATTCAATGTTGTACATATATAAATGACTGATCTAAATGTATGTTATGTATGGATGGATTTTAATGAAAAAATGTTTACCATGTATATATTTGCTTATTTTGCAACTGTGCTGCAGTATACATGGCTCCCAGCGCAAGCGCATATTACGTGTAACAGGGAAGATTTAGATGAGAATTATGGGATGAGGTCACAGGGAGCGTGCGCCGATCAGAGCGCACGTCCTTCGTGACCGGAAGCGCGGCCGCGTTTGGGCGCCCGGCGCAGTTTTTTACTTAAATAGGGCACAGGCAGAAGAATTTGGTAGCCTCTTCAGAAGCAGCCGCTAGCTGCGATCGTGTAAGGCATCTCCCCGTGCCCCCCCCCACCCAACATTGTCCGGTAAGCAGGCACTTTTCTTTATTTACAGCACACTGATGTTTTCTTCTGCTGGAAATTGTTAAGGGGGATTAACCCTTACTGCACTGCAAAGCAAGTTTTGCACATATGTGTTTTTGTATGCACAATTTATTCGATCATGTATGTTATTTGATTCTTTGTTTTATTGTTTGCCTGACTATATAGGGTTATTTCTTTGGTGTTTGATTACTTTATTTGGGGTCCTGTGCGCATAGGCGTACCCAACACTGGTTCATGTGTGGAGGCGGACGTGCGCACACATAACCCTCCTTTCGTGACACGGATTTGAGTATTTATTGGTGAACTTGTGTAGGTTGACTTTTGAAGACACATATATAGGGCAGCACGGTGGCGTAGTGGTTAGCTCTCTCGCCTTGCAGAGGGGTCCCTGGTTCAAATCCCAGCCAGGGCACTATCTGCAAAGAGTTTGTATGTTCTCTCCGTGTCTGCGTGGGTTTCCTCCGGGCACTCCGGTTTCCTCCCACATTCCAAAAACATACGGATAAGTTAATTGGCTCCCCCTAAAAAATTGGCCCTAGACTACAGTACTTACACTACATAATATAGACATATGGCAATGGTAGGGATTAGATTGTGTGCTCCTTTGAGGGACAGTTAGTGACAAGATATATATACACTGTACAGCGCTGCGTAATATGTCGGCGCTATATAAATACTAAATAATAATAATAATATATGTGTGTATGCGCACGCCCGCATGTTTTTGTGGGGGCGTGGACATGCACACATGCACTTTGCACTTTATGTATAGATTTGCGCTGGACTTTGTCACTTTCTATATAAGCACTTTAGCACTTTGGATGGTCACTCTGGTCATACACGCCGCCTGTGGTGACCGGACAGCTATAAATTTAATTTAAATATTTATTACTGATTATTATCAGTGGGGGCGAACTCCCATTATAAATGGCGGCCTCTGGGAGTTTCTACTTTGTTTTTTAACTGTTTTTAATGTATCCAGCTTGTTACAATAAAGATTTTTTCATGCAAAATCTGATTCAGTAGTTACTATTAATGAACTAAACTTTGCCCAGGATGGCTATCTCTTTTTGAATGATGTAATTGACAATGGCAGCAATCTTATTTCGGCTTTGAATTTGGGAAAGTTGACACATGTACCCTGCATGGCACATGTGCAGAATCTAATAATTCAGAGATTTTTGTGTAAGTACCCAGGCTTACAGGACGTCCGGAAGCTGGCCAGGAAGTTGTGTGGGCATTTCAGGGGGTCTTACACAGCCATAGCACGCTTGGCCGATATTCAGCGGAGAAAGAACTTGCCGGTGAGACGCTTGATTTGCGATAGCCCGACTCGCTGGAATTCAACCCTCCTTATGTTTAACCACCTGCTACAACAGGAGAAAGACAACAACCAGTATCTCTACAACTACAGTAGAAGGACACACTCTGGGGAGAGGGGGATGTTCTGGCCGAAGTACTGGACACTCATGCGAAATGCCTGCAGGCTCATGAGGTCATTTGAGGAGGTGACAAACCTGGTGAGTTGCAGTGAAGGTGCCATCAGCGACTTGATCCCATATGCTTTCTTCCTGGAGCATGCCGTGCGTAGACTGGTGGATCAAGCTGTGGAGGAGCGTGAACAGGAACAGTTACAGGAACAGGAGGAAGAGTTGTGGGATCAATTCTCAGAACCAGATGTTTCCTCAACACCTGCAGCAGCACAGAGGAGGGGGAGGAGGAGGAGGAGGAAGAGTCGTGTGGGGAAGAAGAGTCAGATGATGAGGAAGGGTTTTTTTTGGAGGAGGAGGAACGGCAAAAAAACAACCGCAGCAGGCGTCGCAGGGGGCTTGTGCTGCTCACCTTTCCCGTGGCATTGTTCGTGGCTGGGGGGATGAGGAGAACTTACCTGACATCACTTAGGAAGAGCAAGAGGAGATGGATAGTACGTCTGCATCCAAATTTGTGCAGAGAGTGTCTTTCATGCTGTCCAGCCTATTGAGGGACCCCCGTATAAAAAAAAACTCAAGGGGAATGAGCTGCACTGGGTGGCCACGATACTAGACCTTCGGTATAAGCACAAAGTGGCGAAGATGTTTCCTAATCACCAGAAGGCAGAAAGGATGTAGCACTTGCAGAACAAGCTGTCAACTATGCTTAACAGGGCCATATGCAATTCCCTTTTTGACCTGAGTTTTCTCCAAGGTGATATTTGTAAACTTGTCAATAAAATGCTTTTTAAGCCACCAGAAAGCAAGAAAATACTCAAAATAATTTTAATATTACTTTTCACCTACTTTTTGGTACTTTTTTGGTGAAAAAGTGCTGGAAAACTTTTTTAAATTGAAGATGTAAAATTATCTCCCAGGAGAAAACTCAGGTGAAAAAGTGAATTGCATATGGCCCACAGTGCGTTTAAGGGTGATGTCACAGCACAACGGAATAAAGGTACCACTGCCAGTAATCCTTCTCCCATGTCCATGCAGGCAAGGACAGGACACTCTAGCGATCTCATGGTGATGTCGGAGATGCGGACATTCTTTAGTCCAATGCCTCACCTTAGCCCTTCCGAATCCACCCTCCACCAATGCCTTGATCGTCAGGTAGCCGCCTACCTAGCTTTAAGTGTGGATGTAGACACTGTGAGCAGCGATGAACCCCTGGACTACTGGGTGCGCAGGCTTGACCTGTGGCCAGAGCTGTCAGAATTTGCCATCCAACTTCTGTCTTGCCCTGCCTCAAGCGTCCTGTCAGAAAGGACCTTCAGCACAGCTGGAGGCATTGTCACTGAGAAGAGAAGTCGCCTAGGTCACAAAAGTGTTCAGTACCTGACCTTTATCAAAATGAATGAGGCATGGATCCCGGAGGGCTACTGCCCGCCCGAAGACTAAGTCAGTCCTCCCACACAGCATCTCTGCCTGCATGCCATGTGACTGCCTGCCCCATCAAGGTCAGAACTGATAAATAAAATTCATTCAATATATACATTGGAGAAAATTACCTCCATGATCCGAGAAACTACGCCCATTTTTGACAAGATATGGGACCCTTGGGAGACCCGGGCATCCTCCCTTCCCCAATAACTGCTTTTACACTCCATCCCCTCTCGTTTTTAATTTAACCCTCCTTTTTTCTATTTGGATATGGTGATCAGCCTTATGCTGGCTAATCCTTTTCCTTTTTATTTATTTGTTTTTTTTGTTTGTTTGTTTTTTTGTTCTTCCTTCTCTTCCCATTGTGTTATGCACAATTCCAATTGAACCTGTGACTGTACTGTATGCATATTATGGTGCTGTAATTTTTCTATTTGGCTTGTGCGATTGTAACTTTATCAAGTCACACTGGAAATTGTTCTTCTTCTTTTTTTTTACTGTTGAAAAACAATAAAAACAGATCTGAAAAAAAGAAGAGTGTTTTTTTTCTGGATACACTTCAAAATGAGGCCTAGAACTTTTCGTGAATATGATTAAAAATAATCAGTGGGACTGTTGCAGAAAGTGTACAAAAACCCAAACAAGCAAAACTAGATATACCAGCCAAACAAGCTAAACTGGTCAGGAAAAAACAAAGCTGACAATGCTGTGGGCCTGAATTACAGAGAACACCACTGCAATAACTCAAACAAGGTCGCTGGTTATTTTTGTTGTTTTTTTTAAATGTGAACAGACCCTGTGTATGTGCAAAAACACAATACTTGCGCTAGTCAGACCCACTCTGGCCCTTTAAAGAGGAACTCCAATGAAAATAATATAACAAAAAAGTGCTTTATTTTTACAATGGTTATGTATAAACTAGTAGACCCAAGCCCGTTTAAAAACAGGCTTCAGGTCTGTTTTTTGACTGTGCACATGCGCGCGCACCCGCTGCACACGTACACCCGCTGCTGGTGCACATGTGTGCACCCATCCGCCGGCACACACACCAGCCCAGCTCACTGTCCCCGTCCTCCTGTCTCAACGGACCCAAGGACAGAGAAAGCAGTACGCAGGGACACTTGCGTTTTATTATAGAGGATGATTTAGTCAGTGTTTGCCCTTTGTAAAATCTTTCCTCTCCCTGATTTACATTTTGACATTTATCTCATGGTGACATTTTTACTGCTGGCAGGTGATGATAGTGGAAGGAGATGCTGCTTGCTTTTTTGGTAGTTTGAAACAGCTGTAAACAGCTATTTCTCACAAGGCTATGAGGTTCACAGACAGGAAACTGTTACGACCATGGTCCTGACATCACTCTGTGGAAGGGGCTTCACCACAATATCAGCCATACAGACCCCCTGATGATCTATTTGAGAAAAGGAAAAGATTTCTCATGGGAAAGGGGGTATCAGCTACTGATTGGGATGAAGTTCTATCCGTGGTTACAGTTTCTCTTTAAGGAGGATAACTGCTCCAGGCGCTTGCTGCCAATGCTTGGTGGTGCCAGTAATCTGTACATAAAAACAAGGTAACAGGGATCGCCCCAATGGTGTGTTAACCTCTGTACTATTAAAACACGCAATAAAATTGCACTTACAGACTTAGAAGAAATTTGCACATGTACAAGCCACCAGTAAGTCCTCTCACAGCCCCTGAGAGTGGCCAGAGCTAGCAGGAGCGATGGTGCACTAGGAGGGATGATCAGCGGGCGGATCCTTGGCATGGCGTGCTGCCTGGCATCACTATGTGTTTCGGCGCTTAACCATGCCTTCTTTGGGTGACGCGCCGGTGTTTAAAGAGACACTGAAGCGAAAAAAAACTATGATATTATGATTTGTATGTGTAGTACAGCTAAGAAATAAAACATGAAGATCAGATACATCAGTCTAATTGTTTCCAGTACAGGAAGAGTTAAGAAACGCCAGTTGTTATCTCTATACAAAAAAGCCATTATCTCTACGACTTTCAAAGTCGTGGAGAGGGCTGTTTTCTGACTTTTATTATCTCAACTGTTAGTTAACTATTTACTTTTCCTCTGGCAGAGGAGAGGTCATTAGTTCACAGACTGCTCTGAAAGAATCATTTTGAATGCTGAGTGTTGTGTAATCTGCACATATTAGAGAATGATGCAATGTTAAAAAACACTATACACCTGAAAATAAAAATATGAGAATATTTGCAATGAATCTACCATTTTTGTCTTGAGCACGTAGTTCCTGCTGGAATATATACCTGAGATTGGCTACCTTCCACATCATCCACAGCTTTTCTGAGTGCCTGCCACCCCCTCTCTACTAGAATATTTTCTTTGCTGCTAATATTCTAGTAATTATTCATAGTACACAACCAATTCATTATATCATATATTTTTTTTCGCTTCAGTGTCTCTTTAAATACTAAGTAATGGCTGTCAATATCAGCTTAAGCACGCCTGCAGGGACAATATGCTGCTGCTGGCACAATAGAGAGGGCTGCACGGACAATATGCTGTTGCTGACACAATACAGAGGGCTGCAGGGACAATATGCTGCTGCTGGCACAATAGAGAGGGCTGCAGGGACAATATGATGCTGCTGCTGACACAATAGAGAGGGTTGCAGGGACAATATGCTGCTGCTGGCACAATAGAGAGGGCAGCAGGGACAATATGCTGCTGTGCTGGCACAATAGAGAGGGCTGCAGTAGTGTTGGGCGAACAGTGTTCGCCACTGTTCGGGTTCTGCAGAACATCACCCTGTTCGGGTGATGTTCGAGTTCGGCCGAACACCTGACGGTGCTCGGCCAAACCGTTCGGCCACATGGCCGAACTAAGAGCGCATGACCGAACGTTCCCCGAACGTTCGGCTAGCGCTGTGATTGGCCGAACGGGTCACGTGGTTCGGACCCGAACGCGCTCTGATTGGCCGAACGGTCACGTGGTTCGGGTAAATAAATACCCGAACCACGTCATATCTCCGCCATTTGTCTGTGGGTTTAGCTTTGGGTAGGCAGGCAGGGTAGTTCGCGCTCCAGCCACGCTAGCCAGGGTCCCCCCTGTCATTGTGTCACTGCTGGGAACAGTAGTACACCGCTTGCTCAGCCACACTATATAGCATTCTGTTTACTGCCACTCTGTGTACCTCGCTCAGCCACACTATATAGCATTCTGTTTACTGCCACTCTGTGTCTGCTGGGAATAGTAGTACACCGCTTGCTCAGCCACACTATATAGCATTCTGTTTACTGCCACTCTGTGTACCTCGCTCAGCCACACTATATAGCATTCTGTTTACTGCCACTCTGTGTCTGCTGGGAATAGTGGTACACCGCTCGCTCAGCCACACTATATAGCATTCTGTTCACTGTTCTGTGTCTGTTTGGAATAGTGGTACACCGCTCGCTCAGCCACACTATATAGCATTCTGTTTACTGTTCTGTGTCTGCTGGGAATAGTGGTACACCGCTCGCTCAGCCACACTATATAGCATTCTGTTTACTGTTCTGTGTCTGCTGGGAATAGTGGTACACCGCTCACTCAGCCACACTATATAGCATTCTGTTTACTGTTCTGTGTCTGCTGGGAACAGTAGTACACCGCTCGCTCAGCCAGAGTATATAGCATTGTGTTTACTGCCACTCTGTGTACACCGCTCAGCCAGACTATATACCATTGTTTACTGACACTCTGTGTACACCGCTCAGCCAGACTATATACCATTGTTTACTGACACTCTGTGTACACCGCTCAGCCAGACTATATACCATTGTTTACTGCCACTCTGATTCTGCTGGGAACAGTAGTACACCGCTCGCTCAGCCAGACTATATAGCATTGTGTTTACTGCCACTCTGTGTACACCGCTCAGCCAGACTATATACCATTGTTTACTGACACTCTGTGTACACCGCTCAGCCAGACTATATACCATTGTTTACTGAAACTCTGTGTACACCGCTCAGCCAGACTATATACCATTGTTTACTGCCACTCTGATTCTGCTGGGAACAGTAGTACACCGCTCGCTCAGCCAGACTATATACCATTGTTTACTGACACTATATAGCAGACTATATAGCATTGTGTGTACACCGCTCAGCCAGACTATATACCATTGTTTACTGACACTCTGTGTACACCGCTCAGCCAGACTATATACCATTGTTTACTGCCACTCTGATTCTGCTGGGAACAGTAGTACACCGCTCGCTCAGCCAGACTATATACCATTGTTTACTGACACTCTGTGTACACCGCTCAGCCAGACTATATACCATTGTTTACTGCCACTCTGATTCTGCTGGGAACAGTAGTACACCGCTCGCTCAGCCAGACTATATACCATTGTTTACTGCCACTCTGATTCTGCTGGGAACAGTAGTACACCGCTCGCTCAGCCAGACTATATACCATTGTTTACTGACACTCTGTGTACACCGCTCAGCCAGACTATATACCATTGTTTACTGCCACTCTGATTCTGCTGGGAACAGTAGTACACCGCTCGCTCAGCCAGACTATATAGCATTGTGTTTACTGCCACTCTGTGTACACCGCTCAGCCACACTATATAGCATTGCGTACTCTGCCAGTCAGTGTGTATATTGCTGGGATCAGTAATACTCCACTCACCGTCAACCACTATATGAGCTCAACATGAGTTCCCCAGAGACCTCCGCTGTGAGCAGCACTCCCAACAACAGCAACAGCCAACGCCCCACGCAAGCTATAACATCCACCCCAGCAGCCAGTGGTCAGCAGCAGCCCTCCCCGGAGGAGAACGTTGTGTCCATCAGTCCGTCGCCAGAGCGATTAATGAGGGCTGCCATTGAGGAGATGATGGGGCCTGATGTGGAGGAGGAGGTCTGGCTCAGGCCAGCATCCCAAGTTAATGTTGAGGACGATGAGGGGTCTGTGTCTGGGGATGTTGGGGTGGCAGAGGTGGTGGGTGGGTCAGACTCAGGAGAAGAGTTGTATGATGAGGATGATGATCGGGACCATCTGTATGTGCCTCAGAGTCCGACCCCGGAAAACATGTTGTATCGTGTGTTTAGGTACTAAAATCTGCGTTCCCTCCCAGTAGTGTTGGGCGAACAGTGTTTGCCACTGTTCGGGTTCTGCAGAACATCACCCTGTTCGGGGTGACTATATAGCAGACTATATAGCATTGTGTTTAATGCCACTCTGTGTACACGGCTCAGCCACACTATATAGCATTGTGTTTACTTCCACTCTGTGTCTGCTGGGAACAGTAGTACACCGCTCACCCGCCACTGTATAGCATTGTGCTCTGTGTCACTGCTGACAATAGTGGTACACCGCTCACCCACCACTGTATAGCATTTCTGTACTGCCACTGTACTGCTGCCAGTCAGCGTGTACTTTAAGGATAAGTGAAATGAGGAAGAAATCCGGTGAAAGAGGGAGGGGCAAGGGAAGAGGTGTTTCCCCTGACGGTTCACGTACAGGCCACAGGGGAGCACCCAAGAAAACCCACTCAATACTGCCCATGTTGTCCAGGACAACAACCCTCACAGATCCAAAAGAACAGGACCAGATAATTACTTGGATGACCTCTCAAGCGTCCAGCAGTGGGTTAAGCAGCACCAGCACATCACGCACGAGGTCCGAGTCCTCAGCCAGTTAAAGTCTGGGCTTTCTTTGAAGACTGCACTGAGGATGTTACCATGGCGATTTGCAAGGTGTGCAAGACCCGCCTGAGCAGGGGGAAAAGTATTAACAACCTCTCCACCACCAGCATGAGCCGCCACATTCTATCCAAACATCCCACTCTGTGGGCAAACGCGGCAGGACAGGGTACCACCAGCAACACTGCCTCCCTTGGGTTCACCAGACTCACCACCAGACCCGCCTCAGCAGCAGCAGTAGCCCAGCCATTGCGTGGTTCACAACATTCACAAACATCAGACGATGCTGACACTGTCACTTTCCGGACTAGTGCTCTTGAGGTCTCCCAGTGTTCATCAAACACAACAACCAACAGCCCTTCGGTGTGCAGCGCTACGGTTGAGTTGTCTGTCTCTGAGATGTTTGAGCACAAGAGGAAATTGCCAGCAAATGACCCCCGGGCCGTGGCAGTAACAGCCAGCCAGCATAGCCAAGCTTCTGGCCTGCGAAATGCTGCCATATCGAGTGGTGGAGACAAACAGCTTCAAGGGCATGATGTCAGTGGCCATCCCACGTTACGTGGTTCCCAGCCGCTACCACTTTGCGCGCTCTGCAGTGCCTGAGTTGCATGAGCACGTGGTCAGCTAAATAACCCGAAGCTTGAAGAATGCCGTTGCCTGCAAGGTTCACCTCACCACTGACACCTGGACGAGTGCGTTCGGCCAGGGTCGATACATCTCCCTTACCGCGCACTGGGTGAACCTTGTGGAGCCTGGCAGCGATTCCTCACCTGCTACGGCGCGGGTGTTGCCCACGCCGCAAACAGCTGGATAACAACAGCAGCACCTACCTCTCTGACTCCTTCTCCTCCAACGCATCTCAAAGCTGTACCTCATCCGGAAATGCTAACCCAGCACCAGCAGCAGTAGGATCGTGGAAGCAGTGCAGCACAGCTGTTGGCATGCGTCAGCAAGCGTTGCTGAAGCTGATCTGCCTTGGGGATAAGCAGCACACAGGGGAGGAAATTTGGAGGGGAATAAAGGAACAGACGGATTTGTGGCTGGCACCGCTGGACCTGAAACCGGGCATGAAGCTAGACACCTGGCACGAACTGGCAATGTACGCAATAGAGGTGCTGGCTTGCCCGGCAGCCAGCGTTATGTCGGAACGCTGTTTCAGTGCTGCCGGAGGCATCATCACAGATCGGCGTATCCGCCTCTCCACAGAAAATGCAGACCGTCTGACTCAAATTAAAATGAATCAATCCTGGATTGGAAACGACTACGCAACACTCCTGGACCCCAACCAAGTAACATGACCGATGAACATCTGGGATGGTTTAGCGTTTCCGGTCCCTGTTTATTGAACCTCTCATCTGTATTACATTTATGACTGCATGGCGGCAAAAAGCATTGCTGCTATATCCGCACGCTTTTTGTCCTCATGCAAGGCCTGGGTTGTTGTGTCTCACAAAGCGTGGCCTTCTCCTCCTGCGCCTCCTCCTGTTCCATCACGTGTGCTGCTGCTGCTGCTGCTGGGTTACCGTTGCCGGTCCCTGTTTATGGAACCTCTTATCTTTATTACATTTATGACTACATGGCGGTACAAAGCATGCTATCCGCACGCTTTTTGTCCTCATGCAAGGCCTGGGTTGTTGTGTCTCACAAAGCGTGGCCTTCTCCTCCTGCGCCTCCTCCTGTTCCATCACGTGTGCTGCTGCTGCTGCTGCTGCTGGGTTAGCGTTGCCGCGTGGTCCCTGTTTATTGAACCTCTTATCTTTATTACATTTATGACTACATGGCGGTACAAAGCATGCTATCCGCACGCTTTTTGTCCTCATGCAAGGCCTGGGTTGTTGTGTCTCACAAAGCGTGGCCTTCTCCTCCTGCGCCTCCTCCTGTTCCATCACGTGTGCTGCTGCTGCTGCTGGGTTAGCGTTGCCGCGTGGTCCCTGTTTATTGAACCTCTTATCTTTATTACATTTATGACTACATGGCGGTACAAAGCATGCTATCCGCACGCTTTTTGTCCTCATGCAAGGCCTGGGTTGTTGTGTCTCACAAAGCGTGGCCTTCTCCTCCTGCGCCTCCTCCTGTTCCATCACGTGTGCTGCTGCTGCTGCTGCTGCTGGGTTAGCGTTGCCGCGTGGTCCCTGTTTATTGAACCTCTTATCTTTATTACATTTATGACTACATGGCGGTACAAAGCATGCTATCCGCACGCTTTTTGTCCTCATGCAAGGCCTGGGTTGTTGTGTCTCACAAAGCGTGGCCTTCTCCTCCTGCGCCTCCTCCTGTTCCATCACGTGTGCTGCTGCTGGGTTAGCGTTGCCGCGTGGTCCCTGTTTATTGAACCACTTATCTTTATTACATTTATGACTGCATGGTGGTACAAAGCATGCTATCCGCACGCTTCTTGTCCTCATGCAAGGCCTGGGTTGTTGTGTCTCAAAGCGTGGCCTTCTCCTCCTGCGCCACCCTCCTCCTGTTCCATCACGTGTGCTGCTGCTGGATTAGCATTACCGGTCCCTTTTCCTGGAACCTCTTATATGTATTACATTTATGACTGCATGCCGACAAAAAGCATGTTACCTGTGCAAAGAAAACAGACATTTCCCGCATTTAAAAGACAGTTTTCCCTTTAAAACTTTAAAATCGATTTTCTCAAAAACTATAAGCTCTTTTTGCTAAAAATTTTTTTCCTCTTGTACCCACTCCCAAGGTGCACATACCCTGTAAATTTGGGGTATGTAGCATGTAAGGAGGCTTTACAAACCACAAAAGTTCGGGTCCCCATTGACTTCCATTATGTTCGGAGTTCGGGTCGAACACCCGAACATCGCGGCCATGTTCGGCCTGTTCGGCCCGAACCCGAACATCTAGATGTTCGCCCAACACTAGGCTGCAGGGACGATATGCTGCCGCTGCCACAATAGAGGGTCCTGCAGGGACAATATGCTGCCGCTGCCACAATAGAGAGGGCTGCAGGGACAATATGCTGCTGCTGTTGGCACAATAGAGAGGGTTGCAGGGACAATATGCTGCTGCTGGCACAATAGAGAAGGCTGCAGGGACAATATGCTGCTGGCACAATAGAGAGGGCAGCAGGGACAATATGCTGCTGCTGGCACAATAGAGAGGGTTACAGGGACAATATGCTGCTGCTGGCACAATAGAGAGGGCTGCAGTGACAATATGCTGCTGCTGGCACAATAGAGAGGGCTGCAGGGACAATATGCTGCTGCTGGCACAATAGAGAGGGCTGCATGGACAATATGCTGCTGCTGGCACAATAGAGAGGGCTGCAGGGACAATATGCTGCTGCTGGCACAATAGAGAGGGTTACAGGAACACTATGCTGCTGGCACAATAGAGAGGGCTGCAGTGACAATATGCTGCTGCTGCTGGCACAATAGAGAGGGCTGCAGGGACAATATGCTGTTGGCACAATAGAGAGGGTTGCAGGGACAATATGCTGCTGTCTCAATAGAGAGAGCTGCAGGGACAATATGCTGCCGTTGGCACAATAAAGAGGGCTGCAGGGACAATTAGAGATGGCCCGAACGGTTCGCCGGTGAACTTGTTTGTGCGAACAAGAGGGGTTTGCGTTCGTGTCAAAACACGAACATATAGCGAGTCTGACCCGCCCCCTATACTACATCATTGGGCTAAACTTTAACCCTCTACATCACAGTCAGCAGACACATGGCAGCCAATCTGGCTGCACTCCCTCCTGGACCTCCCCCCCCCCCCCCCCCCCCCGATAAAAGGAAGGCAGCAGTGTCGGCCATTTTCTCACTCTGCCTGCTGCCTGCTTTAGTGAGAGAAGGGAGAGGTTGCTGCAGAGATAGGGAAAGCGTTAGCTAGGTCTTGTTAGCTTGCTCCTTGCTGATATTTGATGCTGAACAGCACCACAAAAAAAAGCTCTTTTGAGAGCTAATGTTCTTGTGATGTGTTTTTTTTTTGTGTAGGCCACTGACACTGCATATACAGCCCTGTCTGTCACAGCTGGCCCTTGCTAATTGCTATACTGTGCCAGGCCCAGCACATTCAGTGCATACCTTTTCACTGCATCTGTGTGACTGCACATTATATTATACGACCAGTCACTGCATACCTTTCACTGCATCTGTGCTACTGCACACTGTTTTATATACCAGTCAGTGCATACCTTTTCACTGCATGTGTGTGTCCACACTGTATTATACCAGTCACTGCATACCTTTCACTGCATCTGTGTGACTGCACACTGTATTATATACCAGTCAGTGCATACCTTTTCACTGCATCTGTGTGACTGCACATTGTATTATTCCACCAGTCACTGCATACCTTTCACTGCATCTGTGTGACTGCACACTGTTTTATATACCAGTCAGTGCATACCTTTTCACTGCATCTGTGTGACTGCACATTGTATTATACCACCAGTCACTGCATACCTTTCACTGCATCTCTGTGACTGCACATTGTATTATATAAGTCAGTGCATACCTTTTACTTGAATGGATGGCAGACTTGTCCTCCATAACAGATTCTCGTTATATGATTTCAACTGTATTCGTCTCATCATTATACAGCAGTCAGTGCATACCTTTCACTGCATCTGTGTGACTGCACATTGAATAATACCACCAGTCAGTGCATACCTTTTCACTGCATCTCTGTGACTGCACATTGTATTATACCAGCAGTCAGTACCTTCCACTGCATCTATGTGACTGCACATTGTATTATACCAGCAGTCAGTACCTTTACTGCATCTGTGTGACTGCACCTTGTATTAAACCAGCAGTCAGTGTATACCTTTTCACTGCATCTGTGTGACTGCATATTGTATTATACCAGTAGTCAGTGTATACTTTTCACTGCATCTGTGTGATTGCACATTGTATTATACCAGCAGCCAGTACCTTTCACTGCATCTGTGTGACTGCACATTGTATTATACCAGCAGTCAGTGTATACCTTTCACTGCATCTCTGTGACTGCACATTGTATTATACCAGCAGTCAGTGTATACCTTTTCACTGCATCTGTGTGACTGCACATTGTATTATACCAGCAGTCAGTGTATACCTTTCACTGCATCTGTGTGACTGCACATTGTATTAGTCAAGTCAGTGCATACCTTTCACTTCATCCCCCCAATATAGACAAAACAACAAGAGGCAGAGCCAGAGGCAGGCCACCAGGCAGGTCTGTTCAAGGTCGTGCTGACGTGATTTTGTGCGGCCCTCGACCAAAATACAGTGTTCAGAAGGCACGTGCCATCAACTCCCAAGATTGTCAGGACGTAATTGACTATTTAACACAGAACATCTCATCTTCCTCAGCTTCTGCATGTTACCGTGACATATCTTCCTCCTCCTGCTCTGATTCTGGCACCCCAATTAACACTCAGCCGGCTGCCACCACTGCTATTACTAGCACCACATCCGCTCCATTTGAAATTTCGCAGGAGTATTTTGGTGAGGAATTAACTGATTCACAGCCATTATTGTTACAAGATGAAGGCGCTAAGCATGTTACACCACCTCATATGTCTGAGTTAGGCGTCCGAATGGACGTAAGGTGTGAGGATGATGAAATATCTGTTGTTGGTGCAGTTTTGGAGGTGTCTGATACAAGCAACACTGTGGAGGATGATTATGATACTGCCATGGATGTCACGTGGGTTCCCAATAGACAAGATGAACAGGATGGACAGTTCAGAGGGGGAGTAAGAGAGGAGTAGGAGGAGACCAGTTGCTGAAAGAAGCAGGGGGAGCTCGTAATCAGAAACAGTTTGTGGCAGTGTCCGGCAGCATGTATCGCCACCTATGGACAGCCAGCCAGCATGCCCTTCAAGGTCAGCTGCTGCCGCCACCACCACAGTGCCATCATCCTAGGGCTTAGTGGTGTGGAAATGTTTTGTATGTCTGCCTCAGATGACAGCGATTGCATCTGTACTGTCTGCCACCAAAAATTTAGTCGTGGAAAGACCAAGACCCGTGCAGGGAAAACTGCCTTACGAAGTCACATGATGAAAAAGCACAAACAGCAATGGGATGACCACCTGAGGAAAGGCAGCCCACAAACGCAAAGCCACGCTCCGCCTCCTCTTCCTCCTTCAGGTGCAGCATCTTAAGCCGCTTTATCCCTTGCACCTTCACAGCCACCCTCCTCCACTCCGCCTCTCACCTTGAGCGGTTTCTGATCCTCTGCCCACAGCAGCCAGGTGTCCGTTAAGGAAATCTTTGAGCGGAAGAAGCCAATGTCTGCAAGTCACCCCCTTGCCCGGCGACAGCTGGCTTGGCGGAACTGTTAGCTCACCAGCTGTTACCATACCAGCTGGTGGACTCTGAGGCCTTCTGAAAATTTGTGGTGATTGGGACACCGCGTTGGAAGATACCAGGCCGCAATTATTTCTCAAAAAAGGCGATACCCAAACTGTACCGTGATGTTGAAAGGCAAGTGGTGTCATCTCTGGCACACAGCATTGGATCAAGGGTCCATCTGATCATGGATGCCAGGTCTGCAAAGCACGGTCAGGGCAGGTACATTACTTATACAGCACATTGGGTCAACCTGGTGACCGCTGGCAAGCAGGGAGTACGTGGCTGTGCAGCGGACCTAGTTGTGACACCTCCACGGATTGCAGGCAGGCCTGCTGCCACCTACTCTCCTTCTCCTCCTACTACTCCTGCTGCATCCTCTTTGCTGTTGTCCCCCTCCTCCTCAGCTGAGTGGCAGTGCAACTCTACTATGCTGCATGCCAGGTACGACGGTGTCACGCCATCTTGGACATGTCTTGCCTCAAAGTCGAGAGTCACACTGGAGCAGCTCTCCTGGCTGCTCTTAACAAACAGGTGGATCAGTGGCTGACCCCGCACCAACTAGAGATCGGCAAAGTGGTGTGTGACAATGGCAGCAATCTCTTGTCGGCTTTGAGTTTGGGAAAGTTGACACATGTACCCTGCATGGCACATGTGCTGAATCTAATAATCCAAAGATTTGTGTGTAAGTACCCAGGCTTACAGGAGGTCTTGATGCAGTCGTGGAAGGTGAGTGGCCATTTCAGGCGTTCCCACACGGCCATGGTGCACTTGGACGATATTCAGCAGAGAAACAACTTGCCGGTGAGGCGCTTGATTTGCGATAGCCCGACTCGCTGGAAACGCTTCTCATGTTTGACCACCTGCTACAACAGGAGAAAGCTGTCAATGACTATATTTACAGCTACGCTTAAAGGTCATGCTCTGGGGAGCTGGGCATTTTCTGGCCGAAGTACTGGACACTCATGCGTAATGCCTGCAGGCTCATGCGTCCGTTTGAGGAGGTGACGCAGTGAAGGCGCCATCAGCGACTTGATCCCATATGCTTTCTTCCTGGAGCGTGCCGTGCGTAGAGTGGTGGATCAAGCTGTAGAGGAGCGTGAACAGGAAGAGGAGGAAGAGTTGTTGGAAACATCACGACCAGAACCAGATTTGTCATCAACACCTGTGGCAGCACAGAGGAGGGAGGAGGAGGAGGAGTCATCTGGGGAAGAGGAGTCAGATGAGGAAGGTGGTTTTTTTTGAGGAGGAGGCGGAAGAACAACCGCAGCAGGCGTCACAGGGGGCTTGTGCTGCTCACCTTTTTCGTGGTATTGTTCATGGCTGGGGGGAGGAGGAGAACTTACCTGACTACACTGAGGAAGAGCAAGACGAGATGGATAGTAGGTCGGCATCCGACTTTGTGCAGATGGGGTCTTTCATGCTGTCCAGCCTGTTGAGGGACCCTGTATAAAAAAACTCAAGGGGAATTACCTGTACTGGGGGGCAACGCTACTACACCCACGGTATAAGCACAAAGTGGCAGAGATGTTACCAAATTACCAAAAGGCAGAAAGGATGCAGCACTTGCACAACAAGCTGGCAAGTATGCTTTACAGTGCTTTACAGTGCGTTTAAGGGTGATGTCACAACACAACGGAATAAAGGTACCACTGCCAGTAATCTTCCTCTTCCTCCCATGTCCACGCAGGCAAGGACAGGACACTCTAGCAATTTTGGATGTGGACATTCTTTAGTCCAAAGCCTCACCTTAGCCCTTCCGGATCCACCCTCCACCAACGCCTTGACCGGCAGGTAGCCAACTACCTGGCCTTAAGTGCGGATATAGACACTCTGAGCAGCGATTAACCCCTGGACTACTGAGTGCACAGGCTTGACCTGTGGCCAGAGCTGTCACAATTTGCCATCCAACTTCTGGCTTGCCCTGCCTCAAGCGTCCTGTCAGAAAGGTCCTTCAGCGCAGCTGGAGGCATTGTCAGTGAGAAGAGAAGTTGCCTAGGTCAAAAAAGTGTTCAGTACCTCACCTTTATCAAAATGAATGAGGCATGGATCCCGGAGGGCTACTGCCCGCCCGAAGACTAAGTCAGTCCCCACACACAGCATCTCTGCCTGCATGCCGCTTGACTGCCTTCTCCGCCACCACCAACAGGGTCCAGGACGGCAGGTGGATTCCTGAATTTTTAAGCCTCTAACAAAAAGAATAATTTTTCTGGTGCGTGTACATGCCAAATTTTCCTGGCTGCACTGCAGCTGCAACAACAAAACAAAAGGCATGTACATGTGTCAATTCCCCTTCGTGATTGTTACCTTGCCGCGGTGAAGGGGCTTGCATATCACAATGAAGCAATGACTGGTTGTATGAGTGTGTTGGGGGGCACACCCAAGATAATAAGGTCATTGCTTCATTGTGGACAGACCAAATTCGATCAGCTGGACAGTCACTGTTGTTCTGTAGAGTTGGGCCGAACCTCCGATTTTAGGTTCGCGAACCGGGTTCGCGAACTTTCGCGGAAGGTTCGCGTTAAAGTTCGCGAGCCAGCAGCAGCTTTTAAGGGCAGAAATCACATTGAATGCTAAATGACAGGCCTAAAGTGCTTTAAAACATCTTGCATGTGTATACATCAATCAGGTAGTGTAATTAAGGTACTGCTTCACACTGACACACCAAACTGTTCACTGAACAGAACAGGTATGCAGTGGCGGGTTCACTGAACAGAACAGGTATGCAGTGGCGGGTTCACTGAACAGAACAGGTATGCAGTGGCGGGTTCACTGAACAGAACAGGTATGCAGTGGTGGGTTCACTGAACAGAACAGGTATGCAGTGGTGGGTTCACAGAACAGAACAGGTATGCAGTGGCGGGTTCACTGAACAGAACAGGTATGCAGTGGTGGGTTCACAGAACAGAACAGGTATGCAGTGGCGGGTTCACTGAACAGAACAGGTATGCAGTGGTGGGTTCACTGAACAGAACAGGTATGCAGTGGTGGGTACACAGAACAGGTATGCAGTGGTGGGTTCACAGAACAGAACAGGTATGCAGTGGCGGGTTCACAGAACAGGTATGCAGTGGCGCGTTCACAGAACAGGTATGCAGTGGCGGGTTCACAGAACAGGTATGCAGTGGTGGGTTCACTGAACAGGTATGCAGTGGCAGGTTCACTGAACAGGTATGCAGTGGCGGGTTCACAGAACAGGTATGCAGTGGCGGGTTCACAGAACAGGTATGCAGTGGTGGGTTCACAGAACAGGTATGCAGTGGCAGGTTCACTGAACAGGTATGCAGTGGCGGGTTCACAGAACAGGTATGCAGTGGCGGGTTCACAGAACAGGTATGCAGTGGTGGGTTCACAGAACAGGTATGCAGTGGTGGGTTCACAGTACAGGTATGCAGTGGCAGGTTCACTGAACAGGTATGCAGTGGTGGGTTCACAGAACAGGTATGCAGTGGTGGGTTCACTGAACAGGTATGCAGTGGTGGGTTCACAGACACAGTACAGGTATGCAGTGGTGGGTTCACAGAACAGGTATGCAGCCAGGAACAAGCTAAGCCTAACTAATCTTTCCCTATGAGAGACAGTGCAGCAGCTCGCCCTACTCTCACTAATGCAGGCAGGCACACGAGTGACCGTAATGGCCGCCGCTGCCTGCCTTATATAAGGGGGGGTGGGGCTCCAGGGGCTAGTGTAGCCTAATTGGCTACACTGGGCCTGCTGACTGTGATGTAGAGGGTCAAAGTTGACCCTCCATGGTGCATTATGGGGCGAATCGAACTTCCGAAAACGTTCGCCTGCGGGACGCGAACGCGAACCACGGAAGTTCGTATGGAACCGTTCGCAGGCGAACCGTTCGGCCCAGCTCTATTGTTCTGTCATTGAGCTACCTCAGCCCAACCATATGGGCTTGAAAACCGCCATCGCCTGCAATTTCGCCATCGTGTGCACCAGTCCAGCACGGCCATCACTACACAAACAACTATTACACAGTGAGTTTGGTCTGTCAGTGTGAAGCAGTACACTACTTACACTACCTGCTGATCCATGTATACACACTCAAGATGTTTTCAAGCACTTTATGCCTCCAATTTAGGAATGCAATGTGATTTCTGCCCTTTAGGGATTATAACCCTGCTGTGCGTCAAATCCGTAATTTTCCCAGGGACTTTTGGTGTGTATCCCACTCTGCCATGCTCCCCTACAGGTGTTAGACCCCTTGAAACATCTTTTCCATCACTTTTGTGGCCAGAAAAAGTGTTTGTAGTTCACCTGCCCATTGCAGTCTATTGCGGTTCGCCTGGTTTGAGCGAAACTTTTGCGGAAGTTCACGTTCGAGGTTCGCGAACCCAAAATCGGAGGTTTGAGCCATCTCTAGGGACAATATGCTGCTGCTAGCACAATAGGGGGGGTTGCAGGTAGTGTTGGGCGAACACCTGGATGTTCGGGTTCGGGAAAGTTCGCCGAACATGACCGCGATGTTCGGCATGTTCGGGCCGAACCCCGAACTCCCCGAACATCCCGCTTTTGGGGGCCCTATGGGGTCGCAGGCATAAGGGGGGAGCATGCCCCGATCGCGGGGGGGGGGGGGTCGGAAATTCCCCCCACCCCCTCCGCTGGCGCTCCCCCCTCTGCCCGCTTCCCCATACAAAAGTTTAAGGAAAGTACCGGTGGTAGTGGATGGCCTGGCAGTGGCACTGTGGAGTGGGGAGGAGGAGTCCGGAGAGTGATGCGTTGAGGGAGGCCGGGTAGCGGGCGGTTCAGCGGTAGTACCCTTGTGGTACTTCCGCCCTTTCTCTGACCTCACGCCCTCTGCCCGGCATCCCTCAACGCGTCACTCTCCGGACTCCTCCTCCTCACTCCACAGTGCCACTGCCAGGCCATCCACTACCACCGGTACTTTCCTTAAACTTTTGTATGGGGAAGCGGGCAGAGGGGGGAGCGCTAGCGGAGGGGGTGGGAGGAATTTCCGACCCCCCCCCCCCCCGCGATCGGGGCATGTTTCCCCCTTATGCCTGCGACCCCATAGGGGGGCCGTATTCGGCCGAACAGGGCCCTGTTCGGCCGAACAGGGGCCCTGTTCGGCCAGGTTCGGCCAGGAATTGAGCCGTTCGGGCGAACGTGAACAGTTTGGCCGAACACCACCAGGTGTTCAGCCGAACTCGAACATCACCCGAACAGGGTGATGTTCTGCAGAACCCGAACAGTGGCGAACACTGTTCGCCCAACACTAGTTGCAGGGACAATATGCTGCTGCTGGCACAACAGAGAGGGCTGCAGGGACTATATGCTGCTGGCACAATAGAGAGGGCTGCAGGAACAATATGCTGCTGGCACAATAGAGAGGGCTGCAGGGACAATATGCTGCTGCTGGCACAATAGAGAGGGCTGAAGGGACAATATGCTGTTGCTGGCACAATAGAGAGAGCTGCAGGGACAATATGCTGCTGCTGGCACAAAAGAGAGGGCTGCAGGGACAATATGCAGCTGCTGGCACAAAAGAGAGGGCTGCAGGGACAATATGCTGCTGGCACAATAGAGAGGGCTGCAGGGACAATATGTTGCTGGCACAAAAGAGAGGGCTGCAGGGACAATATGCTGCTGGCACAATAGAGGGGGCTGCAGGGACAATATGCTGCTGCTGGCACAATAAAGAAGGCTGCAGGGACAATATGCTGCCGGCTCAATAGAGAGGGCTGCAGGGACAATATGCTGCCGGCTCAATAGAGAGGGCTGAAGGGACAAGATGCTGCTGCTGGCACAATAGAGAGGGCTGTAGGGACAATATGCTGCTGGCACAATAGAGAGGGCTGCAGGGACAATATGCTGCTGGCACAATAGAGAGGGCTGCAGGGACAATATGCTGCTGGCACAATAGAGAGGGCTGCAGGGACAATATGCTGCTGCTGGCACAATAGAGAGGGCTGCAGGGACCATATGCTGCTGCTGGCACAATAGAGAGGGCTGCAGGGACAATATGCTGCTGCTGGCACAATAGAGAGGGCTGCAGGGACAATATGCTGCTGGCAAAATAGAGAGGGCTGCATGGACAGCATGCTGCTGCTGGCACAATAGAGAGGGCTGCAGGGACAATATGTTGCTGCTGGCACAATAGAGAGGGCTGCAGGGACAATATGCTGCTGCTGGCACAATAGAGAGGGCTGCATGGACAGTATGTTGCTGCTGGCACAATAGAGAGGGCTGCAGGGACAATATGCTGCTGCTGCCACAATAGAGAGGGCTGCAGGGACAATATGCTGCTGCTGGCACAATAGAGAGGGCTGCAGGGACAATATGCTGCTGCTGGCACAATAGAGAGGGCTGCAGGGACAATATGCTGCTGCTGGCACAATAGAGAGGGCTGCAGGGACAATATGCTGCTGCTGGCACAATAGAGAGGGCTGCAGGGACAATATGCTGCTGCTGCCACAAAAAAAGAGGGCTGCAAGGACAATATGCTGCTGCTGGCACAATATAGAGGGCTGCAGGGACAATATGCTGCTGCTGGCACAATAGAGAGGACTGCAGGGACAATATGCTGCTGCTGCCACAATAGAGAGGGCTGCATGGACAGTATGTTGCTGCTGCCACAATAGAGAGGGCTGCATGGACAATATGCTGCTGCTGCCACAATAGAGAGGGCTGCACGGACAGTATGTTGCTGCTGCTACAATAGAGAGGGCTGCAGGGACAATATGCTGCTGCTGGCACAATAGAGAGGGCCGCAGGGACAATATGCTGCTGCTGCCACAATAGAGAGGGCTGCAGGGACAATATGCTGCTGCTGCCACAATAGAGAGGGCTGCAGGGACAATATGCTGCTGCTGCCACAATAGAGAGGGCTGCAGGGACAATATGCTGCTGCTGCCACAATAGAGAGGGCTGCAGGGACAATATGCTGCTGCTGCCACAATAGAGAGGGCTGCAGGGACAATATGCTGCTGCTGCCACAATAGAGAGGGCTGCAGGGACAATATGCTACTGCTGGCACAGTAGACATGGCCGGATTTCCGCACAGGCCACCTAGTTCTATGCCTAGGGCGGAAATCTACCGATAGGAGAGCTGGGGCGGGTGTCACACACTGGCAGCAGAGATCAGCTGTTTTTCGGCAATCTGCTGTCCGCAGCCACGCTGTGCCCCTGCATCTCCTGCCAGCGTACATGGCACAGAAAGGGCGCCCCTCCCCTCTCCACTCTGACACTGAGGGGGAGGGCTGAGGAGAGGGAGTTTCAAACCAAACGAGGAGGAAGAAGAGAAGGGTAACTGTAATGTCGGTGTGTGTTCTTCTGAGGATCGAGGGAGAGAAAATAAGTGTCTGTGCATAACCGGTGTGTCTCCCTACTGCTGCCAGTACTACAGTGACTCATTCCTCGGTGAGCTCTCTCTCTCACCCTTCCTTCAAGCCTGGAACTTCGTTGAAGCTGCTCCGTGCTTATGTCTGGTCTGGAAGAGACCAGCAATCACTGCAGCCTTATCTGTCATTAGATTACAGGCTAGAGCTGCCTTGCTTTCTGGGTGAGGAAGAGAGCAGACACAGATCCCTGCAATGATGGAAGCCCGTGAGAGATGCTCTCAGCAGAAATGTCCTCACATCTTTCTGCATGTAGACAGAGTCCTGCTAGCTTGATAATTCTCTGCAGTTCTCTCTAGCTGTCCTCCAAGAATGATGTCTTCTGTATCACCACAAAACTATACCTTTCCTTTTCTCTCCCATCTCTCCATTCCATCCTTCTCTGGCTGTGTTTCCCCTTACCTCCTCCTCCCCTCCCCCTTCCAGTCTCTAAACTTTATACACCTCTCACCCTGTCTTTCCTTCCTGTATATTATACTGTATATCCCTCTCCAAACACATTCCACCAATGTGTCACCCTAGGGCCCGGTTCAGAGGGGTGTCCTGCAGCGTTTCGCTCAAATGCTTTTCTGCTAGCGAGCAGAAAAGCAATTGGCGGCTTTCGACTGCGTTTCCCAGCATACAATGATTTTAACACCTCGTACCTTGCAGGATCGCCTAAGTGCCAGGCAGATGACACCAACGGTACCACTTGTATCACCGCTGTTGATTCATTTTATAGAATCTGAAGCAAGAATAAATCTCGCTGATTCTCTTATATATAGCAGGGGCATGTTTGCCCCTGCTAAAACGCTGTTATACCTCCGCTGAACGGGGGTCCCTTACCCCCCAAATCCCCTCCGTGCAGCGCGGGGATCACTTCCTGGTGAGGCAGGGCTAACGGCTATAGCCCTGCCTCTCAGCGCGTCTGTCAGCGCTGATCGCCGCCTCTCCCCGCCCCTCTCAGTCTGCCTTCACTGAGAGGGACGGGAAGAGGCGGAGATCCGCCGCCTGATAAACGCGCCAAGAGAGGCAGAGCTACAGCCATTAGCTCTGCCTCCAGCAGCAGCAAAATCCACGACCAAGTTGGTCGTGGATTTTGCAGGGGGGGATTTGGGGGGTAAGGGACCCCCTTTCAGCGGCGTTTTAGCAGGGGCAAACATGCCCCTGCTATATATAAGAGAATCAGCGAGATTTATTCTCGCTTCAGATTCTCTTTAAAGTGTACCAGAGCTGTGGATAAAAGCAGATTTTGATACTCACCCACGCCTTCTCCCAGCCCTACAAAAACGTCTACTGTCCCACGCCTTCCTCCTGCGGACGGCCGTTCAGCCACGATCAGCCCTGGTAATTGCGTCAGTCGGATCCAGTCTGTGTCTTCTACGAATGAGCAGACCTCCCACCCATGCACAATAGACGCAGACTGACGCGACTGAGATAGTTACTGGGGCTGATTGCGGCTGAACGGCAGACCGTGGAAGGACGGCGAGGGACACAGACGTGTTTATGGGGCTAGAGGAAGCCGCGGGTATGTATCAAATCTGCTTTTATCCACAGGTCTAGTTTCCTTTAAGCGACCAGCAGGTCACCCGTGTGAACTAGTCCTAAGTATAAGTATTTATATAGTGCTGTTACAGAATGCATACTGTAGTCATGTGACGTCACTGATTATCTTCAGAGGAGCTCACAATCTAATCCCTACCATAGTCATAGTCTAATGTCCTACCATATTATCATTATGTATTTATGTAGCACTGACATCTTCTGCAGCACATTACAGAGTACATAGTCATGTCACTGACTGTCCTCAGAGGAGCTCACAATCTAATCCTACCATAGTCATAGTCTAATGTCCTATCATATTATTATTATTATGTATTTATATAGCACTGACGTCTTCTGCAGCACATTACAGAGTACATAGTCATGTCACTGACTGTCCTCAGAGGAGCTCACAATCCAATCCTACCATAGTCATAGTCTAATGTCATACCATATCATTATTATGTATTTATATAGCACTGACATCTTCTGCAGCACTTTACAAAGTACATAGTCATGTCACTGATACCTAGCTTTTAATCTCCCTTAATCGCTTTTTTTTTTGTAAATGATATCCTGATCTATCAGTATCACTAACCACCCCATTTTTTCATGTCTGAAAGCCCTTTTCTAACCCTACCGTTGTCATGGGGCGGCCAGTGATAGTGGGCCTTGGGCAGTAAAAAGTACAAATCCGGCCCTGACAGTAGAGAGGGCTGCATGGACAGTATGTTGCTGCTGGCACAATAGAGAGGGCTGCAGGGACAATATTCTGCTGCTGGCACAATAGAGAGGGCTGCAGGGACAATATGCTGCTTCTGCCACAATAGAGAGGGCTGCAGGGACAATATGCTGCTGCTGGCACAATAGAGCGGGCTGCAGGGACAATATGCTGCTGGCACAATAGAGAGGGCTGCAGGGACAATATGCTGCTGCTGCCACAAT
This sequence comes from Hyperolius riggenbachi, assembly GCF_040937935.1. Taxonomy (NCBI): domain Eukaryota; kingdom Metazoa; phylum Chordata; class Amphibia; order Anura; family Hyperoliidae; genus Hyperolius; species Hyperolius riggenbachi. The sequence goes on from NC_090648.1 coordinate 70,866,931, forward strand.
AGAGAGGGCTGCAGGGACAATATGCTGCTGCTGGCACAATAGAGAGGGCTGCAGGGACAGTATGTTGCTGCTGCCACAATAGAGAGGGCTGCAGGGACAATATGCTTCTGCTGCCACAATAGAGAGGGCTGCAGGGACAATATGCTGCTGGCACAATAGAGAGGGTTGCAGGGACAATATGCTGCTGCTGGCACAGTAGAGAGGGCTGCATGGACTGGACAGTATGTTGCTGCTGGCACAATAGAAAGGGCTGCAGGGACAATATGCTGCTGCTGGCACAATAGAGAGGACTGCAGGGACAATATGCTGCTGTTGGCACAATAGAGAGGTCTGCAGGGACAATATGCTGCTGCTGGCACAATAGAGAGGGCTGCAGGGACAATATGCTGCTGCTGGCACAATAGAGAGGGCCGCAGGGACAATATGCTGCTGCTGGCACAATAGAGAGGGCTGTAGGGACAATATGCTGCTGCTGGCACAATTTATTTATTGTATTTATAAAGCGCCAACATATTACGCAGCGCTGGACATTAATTTAGGTTACACAAAATATTTAGGGGTCACATACAGCAATATTGACAAGTAGATGTACAGAGGCGCCAAAAGGATAAAATATGCTAAAATGTTTAAAATATTCGGGTGGCGGCGGTGGACCGGCCACTCAGAAATAGACTCGATGCTGTCGCTTAAGATAAAGACAATTTATTCACATACTCCATGAACAGAACCGCAACGCGTTTCACGGGTATATTCCCGCTTCCTCAGGCAGTAAACAGACAGGAGTACACAGTACAGTCTCAAGGTCCCGAATAGCGACTCTGTAAAGCGGGAATATACCCGTGAAACTCGTTGCGGTTCTGTTCATGGAGTATGTGAATAAATTGTCTTTATCTTAAGCGACAGCATCGAGTCTATTTCTGAGTGGCCGGTCCACCGCCGCCACCCGAATATTTTAAACATTTTAGCATATTTTATCCTTTTGGCGCCTCTGTACATCTACTTGTCAAGATATCCACCCTTGGTGGTTGGAAGGGTGACAAACCCTCCTTTCCTTCTTCAGAGAGCGACATCTTAATCCTGAGTGGGGACAGGTCTAATCTCCCCACCTGCCTATAAAGTGGTTGCCTAAACGGTAACCCATGTTTGTAAGTATAATACTCACTCCACACTAATTCTCCCTGATCCAATACATACTACACTATATTGGGCTCTCAGTTTCTCTGTTTTATCTAACATACAGCAATATGACAATACAGGAATACAAGAAAACCAGATCATGCAGCACAGTATGAGTACAAGGTAATGCTTAGTCAGTCACTGGATGGGAGCATGGAGATTAGGCAAGTTAGGTTCACTCAGATGCATAGCATGGGTTCACAGTAATGGAGGTGCATGATCAGGTAGGACACAAAAGGAGAAGGACCCTGCCCAAAGGCTTACAATCTAGAGGGAGAGGTAAGGACACGAAAGGTAGGGGACCAGAGTTCAGCTGCGGGTTTAGAGCACTTGTGAGGGGTGGTAGGCCAGAGTGAAAAGGAAAGTTTTGAGGGCCTTCCTGAAGATGTTGAAGGAGGGGGCTGCCCTAATGGGTGGAGGTAGGGAGTTCCATAGTGTTGGAGCAGCTCTTGAGAAGCCCTGGAGGCATGCATGGGACTGGGTGATACAGGGGGCGGTCAGGCGAAGTTCATTGGTGGAGCTAAGTGAGCGGCTAGGTGTGTACCTCTGAGTAAGATCGGAAATGTAGGTTGGACAGGTTTTGTGGACAGATTTGTAGGTTAGACACAGTATCTTAAATCTAATTCTGGACTGGATAGGAAGCCAGTGGAGGGATTCACAGAGGGGAGCCGCCGTGGTGGAGCGATGGGAGGAGTGGATAATTCTGGCTGCCGCATTCATGATGGACTGCAGTTTGGCAATTCGGTTCATAGGGAGACCAGACAGAAGGGCATTGCAGTAGTCAAGGCGGGAAATTATGAGGGCATGGATGAGGAGTTTGGTGGTGGCAGAAGTCAGGAAAAGACAATAGAGAGGACTGCAGGGACAATATGCTGCTGCTGACACAGCAGAGAGTGCTGCAGAGACAATATGCTGCTGCTGGCACAATACAGACCTAGCATAGACAGCATTATAGCCAGAATGAAAGTCAGGCAACTTCTATTTGCAGAAAGATTAAGGTAAACAAGATTAATTAAAGCATTCTGGGGAAGAGAATTAATATTATGCGTGATTGCACTGTATTCAAAGCTTATTATTTCCTTATGTACATTACACGTGTTGCTTGACGTGAGCCTACAGTCCTCACACCATTCTCAATAATGAAATGACAGCCTCACTTTACCCCCTGTGCTCTTTGTTAACTGTATATACGCACTAGGGATTAGCTTGACTTTTCATTGATATTTTCCCCCAAAAAACTAGAATTATGTACTATTTAAATAGTTAAAATCTTCTGCAGCGCTGTACAGAGTATATTGTCACGTCACGTAACGGTCCCTCAGAGGGGCTCACAATCTAATCCCTACTGTAGTCTTGGATCAATTTAGGCGGAATCTAATCATAGGTGGGACAAGGTCCTTCTGCACCGAAGGCTGAGGCACCAAAGTGCGCCCCTTCCATCCCTCCCACCCCAGCCGTCGCACACTGATTGCTATTAGACTAAAGGGGCCCATACACCTAACGATTTTCCCGCCGATATACAGCAGATTCGATCACTAAACTGCGGGAACCTACCTATCTAACCTATACTGGGGGAACCTACCTAACCTATACTGTAGGCACCTACCTATCTAACCTAAACTGTGGGAACCTACCTATCTAACCTAAACTGCAGGAACCTACCTATCTAAACTATACTGGGGCACCTACCTATCTAACCCATACTGGTGGCAACTATACGGGCTACCCTATACTGTGGGCACCTACGTAGCTAACCTATACTATACTGCGGGCACCTATGCCTGGCTCCATGGGGGGGGGGGCGATTTTTACACCCTCGCCCTGGGTGAAATTTAGCCTAGAAACTGCCCTGTGCACACATATAACTGCACAAGTTTGCTAGCATTTGTAATGCATGTCATTGCCATCTGCCAGTGGCGTACCTACCATAGAGCTACAGATGCTCGTGCTCACCGCACCGGGTGTAGCCATGGCTAGGGGTGCCACTGTGGTGCTCAGTCACTATGTTCTTCCACCTGGGACCTTTTCTCATAGTTTGGGCAGCATTCAGGAAAATAGCAGCAGTGTAATAGATAGCGGAGATACCGCCACAGAGACAAGCGCCATGGCGGCTATCTCCGCGTATCAGCCGGCGGCCTCTGCCGTGCAGTTACATGCTGCTGCTCTGCCTGGTCCTTCTATTGCACATAGATTGAGGGCTACATGTGCGCGCGCCAGGCGACAGGACCTTTATGTGAATAGAAGGGGAGACAGCTGATCTGCCAAGTCAGCTGACTCCAACGGTACTTTGGATTGGCTGAGTGATGGGGGTGGCGCTGCGGGACATCTCTGTATATTTAGTACTAGTCTGTCAGTTGCCCCGTGTCTGCTGTTGCGAATGCTAACGTGTTAGCGCTCAGACCCTAGTCAGATCCCAAAGTGTGCTAGAACCAGCTGGAGGTGGGGATCCACACTTAGCTAGATTCTGTTGATAGCTTAAAGTACTAATTGCGTTGTAGTATCTGTTCTGACCTTTTGCTTCCTTTGACTACTCTCCTGCTTGTTGATTCTGTACCTCTGCCCATCTGATTCCTGTTGCTGACTCTGCCTGAACTTAACACTGAATCAGACTTCTGTCTTTGTACTTTATCTGTCCGTACGTTGCCTACTCTGCTTGTCTGACCTTCCTGTCCTCACCAGTGGGCCTAGCCACTGGTGAGGGATCTGTAGTAGCCTTCACCTACTCCTCAGGTGAAGCTCAGCTGCAGCACTGTCTGTAACACCTGCCTCTCAGGTGTCCGCTAGCTGCAGTATAGTCTTAATCACCTGCTCCTCAGGTGATCAGCCTTTGCAGCACTGTCTGCAACACCTGCTCCTCAGGTGTCCACTAGCTGCAGTATAGTCTTAATCGCCTGCTCCTCAGATGATCATCCTTTGCAGCACAGTCAGTGGTAGCTGCTCCTCAGGTGTCCACTAGCTGCAGTATAGTCTTAATCGCCTGCTTCTCAGGTGATCATCTTTTGCAGCACAGTCAGTGGTCCCTGCTCCTCAGTGTTAGAACCTGCTTCTATATCACCTTGCTTCGACACCAGTAACTTCTTACAGTTACGTCTCACAGACTGTGAGATCACTTGACTCTCCACACAGCAAGCAGGAGATAGACTTTCTCAGGCTTCTTCAATGTTTACGTTATTTATTCAAGTAACAGAAATACAGATAGATACAGTTTATCATCTCCTGGCAAAGCAGACTTCCATGTTGCGTTACAGCTGCGTGAGTACCTTCCTGCTGAATGTACCCAGGTCTTCTTGTATCTACTCTATGTTACATCTAGACTACCTATGTACAGCATACATTATATCAGATTACAGAAAGGAAGCACATACTTAGAGGTCCCAGTCAGCCTTGCGAGCTATTGCGAAAGTAAAGAGCAGAATGAGCTCCCATAGCTCCCTCATCCTTTAATACTGACTAGGAAAGAATTAAATATGACATCATCTTCGCCACCCCCTAGATCAGACTATTGGTGGACCCACTCGTGGTGTCATCATACACACCTACTTGATTAATAATCAATGAGGCTCCTGACCTATATGCAGGAATGTGGATATTTACATAACATGGCTGATGTTTATTGTTCTAGTGGCGGTACATGCGCAGGTCAGGGAGACCTGCGGCCTTGTACTAGAACAGCTTCTTGGTATGTTCTAGTTCTGCTGACAGAACTGCAGATTTTCTCTCTCAGAGAAAATCCCCTTAAAGGGCCGATCTGCACTCCAAGCCTTTTTGACTAACTCAGTCCAAATAACTGAGGCCTACTTAAATTATAACAATCCCCCCTAAAAAGGCTTGATCCGCAGATCCCCACTTCTGAACCTAACCGTACCTGGTTTCTTTCCTTTATGTTTCACTTTTCGATGTTCGTGCTCACACAACTTCTCTGCTCTAGGCGGTTACCCCTGGAAGAGAGAGAGCAAGACCTCTTGGTCTTCCTGTAACCAGGCTCTCTGGGGAGGCCCTACTTCTAAGTCCCTCTATACCACATGCTCAGCATTTGCGTCACTTACGTATCACTCACAAACTTGCATGACCACAGAAAAGTGAAACTCGTTTGTTTGTTACTCAATGGAGCAGTGCCAGGTGCCTTCTAAAAGAGCGCCTTTATACAATCAACTCCATCACCGGTACTACTAAACCTATACCCGTAACCCTGTATATCCCTTAATTTGAAAATATCGGTTCAGGACTCAGGAGATTGTTTATGAGGCACCAATCTCTGGACCAGGTTAATTTGTTTTACGTAATTTTAACACGCAACCTCACCTGGATAATGATGCCTAACATTGTCATCCCCATCCAGACGACCAGTGGGTGTAGAAAGAACTTTGGAACTGCAGAGGCCCAGTCCGAGTGTCCCTGGAACATCACCGGAACCTTTGTCCACCAGGTCAGACTGGCACTCACCTGCTCATTTTTGTGTTCTACCTCGTTAAGATCACCTGTATCATGGTGAAATCTTACCTCTAACTTAGTGTACTGTTTGTTTAACCTTTGTAACAAAATGTGGTCGTCTTGGATCAAACCCTGTTCCCCTTTGTCCCATGTCATGTTCTCTTTCAGGATGGGAACTACCCGTGAAACTTTGCACTTTAGTGTTCTCTTAACACTTTGAGAAATAACGTCATCCAACCTGGATGACTGGATCCATATGGGATCTCCGCTCACCCAATATGTTCCCCTTGGAAACTCCCCCTTATCGGAACAATTATGAGAATATACCTTGAATGTATCCTTAGACACTATGTTAAAAAAACAAACCTTTCCTTCAGCCACCGGAACTATCGGTTGGGCTTCATGGTGGATCTTTTGAATAGTAGCCTCGCATTCTGCGTTATTGAGCCCGCAGGCTTCTTCACTAAATTTGACTTGCCCCGGCCAACGCAGGTACTTCTGCAAGAATTGCCCGCATGAGGACAACTCTACTTGCTTCACCTCCCCGTCTAGCACCAAAAAAGGTTGACCTCTCAGGTCCTGGTGTGAGACACGGGTTGAGGTGGGAACTAAGGAAGTGGCGGTGCCTAAAGGAATGTTGCACCGTTTCCCTTTGTTCACCCAAACATCTCGAAGCTGCCATGCAAAAGATCCTTCTCCAGAAAAATTAATATACCTCCCCTTGTCCAATTCTTTGTTGGACAGGATCTTTAAGCATCTCCCTGACAAAATATGCCCCCAACTGTCCTGATTGGACCTCTTCCCCCCTTACGTCCTGAGGCACAATATGTACCTGAGATCGGGAAGACTGTACTCTCTGCAATCTTTCAATTAAGAGTACCTCTTCACTTACCCAACTAGCATGAGGATAAGTGGCTGCATATGGACTGTGTAATATCGTCCCCTGTGGTGACCCGTGTGGTGTGAATGGGGTTCCCTGTGTTGGCTTTCCCTCCACCGAGACCGCTCTCCCCACCCTCTTTGTCACCTGGAAATGTGGCTTGATCTCGATTTTTACTTCTTGTTTCGAGAACCACCAACCCTCGGCTTTCCAGCCTTTACGTGTGTATAGTTGTTTCAGAGGCACTCTCTGTTGGTAGTTCCAGAGTGTGATGTTGTCCCCTGCGTCTCTCTGGCAGGAGAATTGACGCCTCCTACTCGTTCCTCTCCAATCTGGAACCATCTCACTCTGCATAACCAAGACAAGGTACCCCTGAATCACACACTCCACCTTTTGCACATACCCATTGTACTGCAATGTACCTTTTAACAAACCTTTGGATCGGTGCGTCGATTTTGGGAGTGTGGTACTCAATAGCAGATTTATACTTCCATTCAATTCCCACTGCCCGCACACCTGACCCTTCAGACCTTTCACCCACATTGTGCCCTGAAATTTGTTTTCTCCTGGCACAAGTGCTCTTTTCCTCCGTCCCTGCATGGTCCATCTGTGCCAAGCGGAGGGAGGTGTGAAAGGATTAGTACCTTTGTCACCCAACATTAACATGCTTGGGCCTTGCATTCTCATTAACCCCTTATTATACATGAGAATGTCCTCTCTTCGTTCTCCTAGGACGGAATGGCAACCTAGGATCACCATCAGCATGGTACTCTTCATTATAAAAGCACCACCTTGGCAAAGAAAAACATTAGCAATTGGCACTATGCTTTGCTCAGTCAGTTTTTTCAGACGTTTTCCGATCTCAGGAATCTCGTGTTTTAGTCTCTTTCCAATTTCAGGAATCTCGTGTTTTAGTCTCTTTCCAATTTCAGGAATCTCGTGTTTCTCCAAACTTAGATTGGCATCTGGAACCTTTCGCTTATCCGACTGACATCTCCATCTTTGCTGCCAGCACTGCAGCTGTCTCGATTCCATATTGCCCAACTCCTGAAATCAAAATACAAACAAATCAATTCTTATTAATGATTTGGGATTCGCCCTGCGGCTTGTACTCTGTACACTTTAAATTGATCACTATATATCGTAATTGATCTCGTTGCTTTATGGTTCTCATGAACTCTGTTTACTCTTTTTAGTAGATTGGAGTTAAACTTCACCCCCCTACCTCAGTACTATCCTCAGTACTTACCTGTTTAAAATATGCTCCCGCGGACTTCACCTCTGGAAGCTCTCACCTCATTGCAGCTCACTCCACATCCCCCCCTATCTGTCCATGCGCGGCCGTCGCATGCACAGATTACGGATGCCTCACCTGTTGCTGCTTTGCAGGTGAGCCTGCAATGCTCTTACTTATTTTCGCATTAACTTATCTAGAACTTCATCGCGATACCAGCTCTGCTAGAAGTTCTGTGTGTTGTACCCTCTGATCAATGTTTGCCGTGCCACTATCTAAACTGCAAAAAAAAAAATGGCTGCCTCCCTGTAGGAAGGAGCATTTAACACTTAAACTACCCAGGGTGCAGGGCTAAGCATACCAGCGTCACATGCCTGTATGCAGATCCCTGAATGCCCACGTGGCAGGTAGTCACATGGCAAACACCGTACTGGTACACTGTCACTCTGTACATGGCAATTCTTTCATTTGTATAATTGCCCCATGAACTGCTGTCAGTTCTTGTTCTTTGTGCTACAATTGATAGGAGCTGGAAAAAACATATTTGACCAATCAGTGGACGAAAAAAAACGCACAAAAAACAGCCCCAGCCCAGCATAGACCTCTCAACCCAGCTCTGGCCCTATCCACGACAAAAAAACGGAAAAAAACGTTACCGCTCTGCAGCAGCGGCGACCGAAACCCGGATTGGTCAACTCCCTTTTTTCCAACCTCCGGCACCTCCCTGATGCACTGTCCCCCCTTCCTTCTATTGGGAACTCATGCTGCACCACCCATTAAGGTGCCCCACTTACAGGAATAATCCCGTAAGCAACTCAGTACAGACACTTTCCTGACCTGCACTGCTACGTGTGTCCCTGCACCTAGCTGGGACACACTTCCTATCCGTGCTCCTGCTAATCTTACAGTAATAGCTTGGTGCACGTATCCTGGCATTCCCTTCCATGGACTCAGGGAAAACCTCTGGGGAAATACTTCGAGAACCGAGACACACAGTAGCATGTCTCTGTATTTCTACCCCCCTCCCTTTCAGCTGTTCTGCCCGGAGCCGCGAGCACAGCCTGACGTGACGTGGATCCCCCAGCCCCTCCTCCCCCCTGCCATGACGTGTGGGGGCCATGACTCTTGGGGGCGGGCCCTCTCCACTGCCGCCATTTTGAGTCCTGGACTGCCAGCTAAGATGGCTGCTCCCATAGCAGCCTCTCGATCCTATAAACTTTAGGAGAGAAAACAAACTCACACAGAACATACATTTTTTATGCATAGTTACACACAGCATCGATACATTTTACCGAGAGTCAGCCTTCCGCTACCTATACTCTCTGGGATGCTTGCCAAACTTGAGACAAACCGCGTCACAGCTGCAATGCTAAATATTTTACATCTTAGCATCACCCAGGGACATAGAAAACTCTCTCTCCTCACAAATCATCTGCAGCATATCACCGCCATAACTCAGAACTACTCAAGCGCGCAGCGTAACTCTAAACCATATTAACAGCTAGTACTTATGAGACGCACATTTATCAGTCTGACATGACTACAACATTAAACCTATATATACATTTAGAACTTTTAGCGGCCCTGACTGGAACTAGATAAGCTTGCACCTCTCACTACACTATCCACTACGGACAGAGAGGAAAAAAAACACACTGATCGGGCTCTGGAAAAACGCCAGCTCACCGAAGAAAAAACTTACTTCTAAGTTTTACAACTGTCTCAACTCCCCTCTCCTGTCTACTCAGCTATCTCTCTCTCTCTCTTCTCCCTCCCATCCAGTACAAACAGACTGTAGCTTCGCTGTCAACACTCCTACGCAGGCAGCTTCTCTGAGAAAACGAAAGAGAGAAAAAAAACAACCGCAGCAAATACCGCCAGCAGCAAAAAACATGCCTGTGACAAATGTGGATGTAACCACATTCTAAACCGTAACATACAGTACAGAAACATTAAAACCCATACCATGTATGCTCTAGCAACACAGGAACATTGCATCCTAAAAAAAATCAAAGCACATAAACTCTGAACACAGCACCACATATTTACCACGGAGCTGCTCCTAACCCCACCCCTCCCAACACGCACGGGAGAGATGAGAAGCCTGCAGCCTCCACACTGCAATTAACACAGAATGTACACATTAACACATTATCCTCTCCTTGTTATAACACCAAATACAACACAGATAACGCCATATAACAACATAAATCATACATGCCTGAGCCGCGGACTTCGTACGCCTGCCAATTCGACCAGCTTTTGGCAACTTCCCCACGAAACTGAGTGGATCCCTGGAACTCCTGAGCGTCATCTCTGTGTACCCACACTGGCTCAGCGGATCAATCTCCAGCGGCAGCTGCCAGCCGGCCTCGGAGCGTTCCAGTCACCTGCGGTCCGGTTTAGGCTATTGACTGCTGTGCACTTACAGTCAAAGTTTAACATCCAAGAGTTTCGCCGCTGGTTTCCTCGAATTGCAGCCCGTGTGCTTGCTTGGCTCACGCAACGCACACTCCCCACACCACTTATCAGTCTCAGCTTGATAAGCTTTACAGTCCGCGTCTATTCCGCTTGTTTTGCTGTGGAATATCTTGAAAACTTCTTCGGCCCCGGCCCCTGTCTGCCTGTTTTGCTAGGCAGGGAAGGGTTTCAGCGCCACTGTTAGAACCTGCTTCTATATCACCTTGCTTTGACACCAGTAACTTCTTACAGTTACGTCTCACAGACTGTGAGATCACTTGACTCTCCACACAGCAAGCAGGAGATAGACTTTCTCAGGCTTCTTCAATGTTTACGTTATTTATTCAAGTAACAGAAATACAGATAGATACAGTTTATCATCTCCTGGCAAAGCAGACTTCCATGTTGCGTTACAGCTGCGTGAGTACCTTCCTGCTGAATGTACCCAGGTCTTCTTGTATCTACTCTATGTTACATCTAGACTACCTATGTACAGCATACATTATATCAGATTACAGAAAGGAAGCACATACTTAGAGGTCCCAGTCAGCCTTGCGAGCTATTGTGAAAGTAAAGAGCAGAATGAGCTCCCATAGCTCCCTCATCCTTTAATACTGACTAGGAAAGAATTAAATATGACATTATCTTCGCCACCCCCTAGATCAGACTATTGGTGGACCCACTCGTGGTGTCATCATACACACCTACTTGATTAATAATCAATGAGGCTCCTGACCTATATGCAGGAATGTGGATATTTACATAACATGGCTGATGTTTATTGTTCTAGTGGCGGTACATGCGCAGGTCAGGGAGACCTGCGGCCTTGTACTAGAACAGCTTCTTGGTATGTTCTAGTTCTGCTGACAGAACTGCAGATTTTCTCTCTCAGAGAAAATCCCCTTAAAGGGCCGATCTGCACTCCAAGCCTTTTTGACTAACTCAGTCCAAATAACTGAGGCCTACTTAAATTATAACACTCAGGTGTCCACTGGCTGCAGTATAGTCTAAATCACCTGCTCCTCAGGTGATCATCCTTTGCAGCACAGCTAGTGGTCCCTGCTCCTCAGGTGTCCACTGGCTGCAGTATAGTCTTAATCGCCTGCTCCTCAGGTGATCATCCTTTGCAGCACAGTCAGTGGTCCCTGCTTCTCAGGTGTCCACTGACTGCAGTATAGTCTTAATCGCCTGCTCCTCAGGTGATCATCCTTGCAGCACAGTCAGTGGTCCCTGCTCCTCAGGTGTCCACTGGTTGCAGTACAGTCTGAATCACCTGCTCCTCAGGTGATCATTGGCTGCAGAACGGTCTGAGTCACCCGTTCCTCGGGAGATCTCCTCTTCCTCATTACTGTTGCACCAAACACTATCTCACATTGGTTGTCCTGTGTCTGGCTATACTAGCATTATTGGTGATTCTGCAGATCAACACATAATCAGGTATAGTGTCTGTATTATTGGTGATACTGCAGATCACCAATAATCAGAAAATCTGTTTTGCTGACACCAATCGTTACAAGCAGGCAGTGCAGGGGACTGTACTGCTTCCTGCACTAGATGTAGACACCTTACAACTTCCTGTCCCGTGGGCAATGTGCCTCCTCACTCTCTCCACACAGTCTGCAGTGAGTGAATGTGCAGAGCAGCAGGGTGAGTGGAGAGAATGATTGCTGTGCTGCAGCTGGGACAGTAGCAGGGAGAGGTGGCTGGATGTGTATAGTGCTTCAGAAGTTGCCTGTTATTAGTAGCCATGCACATTGGCTTCTGTAACACCAGAGTGCCCTGGACTATTGATTATTTAAGGTGGCCACACACGATACAATAAAATGATCCGATTTTACAGTAATTCGATAAAAACGATCGTATCTCCCGAAAAAATCGAAAGCTTTTTTTTCATTCGACTGAAAAATCCGATCGGATTTCCCGTTTTCTTCGATTTTAATCGATCCGGACTGCCAGATATTTTTCTTCAATCTTTCTAAAGATTGTATGGTGTGTGTTGGATTGTCAATTTATTAATATACACACCCATGCAATTTTGTTAGAGTTTCCAATCATTTTTATCATAATTGGGGGAAAAATTGAACATAGGTGTGTGGTACATTGGTCATATTTTTGAAATGTTATAATCAGTCAGAAAAATTGATTGCAATTCTTAAATTGAACAGATATTTAAAAAATTGTATGGTGTGTGGCCACCCTTATACTGATCAGAGTAATGAATCAATAATGTAGGGCAGTCTGCTGTTGCAGAAGCCAGTGATACAGGTGCTGACAGCTGACTTCTGTAGTGAGCAGAGGAGCAAGCTCCGGGCAATTTAGATTAGCTTGATTGCAGGTAATCTTATGGGCTCGTTTCCACTAGTGCGGCGTGCGTCTCGTAGACGCACGCCGGCACTGAGCGGGTGGGCGGGATCGCAGGCGATTCCCATCAGCCGTGCCATGCACGGCTATGGGAATCGCAGCCTCCGCCGCGAATTCTGTGGGGGTTTCCGGCCGAATCGCTACTGCAAGCGATTCGGCCTGCGGCGCCGTTATCCCCTATGGCAGAGTTTCCCCGCGCGATTTGCCTGCGGGGAAACTCTGCGGATTCGCGGCCGTTTCCGCGATAGTGGAAACGGGCCCTTACTCTTTTCTCCGTTCCCTCTCCCACCCTGTTGTCTTCCCCCATGACCCTTTTATCTTTTCAGATTTGAGTGGCTTCTTTTAACAGCATGTTCCTGCCAAACAGCACTGGTGATGTCTGCAGTCCTGGTGAGAGATCTTCCTGCCACTTCTCCTCTCCCACCAGCCTCTCTGTCTTGTGTCTCTATTTCTTTATCCTTATTTTTTTTTTCCACTCGTTTCCTCTTTGCACATTCTAATCTATTTCATGCGTCTATGCGTGAAATATTATGGCACTTTCTGACTTTGGATTTTACTTGATATCTATCTGGCTTTGTCTAGGTAAGTTTTCACTTATTCACCTCCTATAATGGGCTCTATTCACAATCACACATGCGGTAAGAGATTGTTTGCCGCTATATTACCGCCGGTGATAATTTCCGCATTTTTTCCACATTCACTAAAAATGTTCTGCATGTTTCCCGCATGCGGGACAATGCGTAAAAAAAATTTGAGAAACATGCGTAATTACATTGTTAACATGCGGAAACCATGCGAAAAAAAGTGGCATAAAAAAAAAAGTCCCCCCCCCCCCAAAAAAAAGTCCAGTAAACACGGCACTCAAGGCTCCAGACTCCATTTAAGTCAATGGGAAGCGAAATATATCACCAAGTACTAGTAGGTAATAAAAAAAATCTGTAGTTAAGTCAGAAATAAGGCGCCACTTTTTTTTGTGAATTTTGTTTTTTTTTTTTGCAGGAACTACCGACTTTTGCGGACTTTTACCGCATTTTTTAACACATGCGGATAATTAATGCGTAAAAGTTTACCGCATGCGGTAAATGTTCATGCATTCAATTTTAGTAATGTTTAAGATGGTCTCATTTCAGTCAGGAATTTACCGCAAGTGCATTTCTGCATGCGGAAAATGATTGTGAATAGAGCCCATTGAGCACCTTCTGGTTTTATATATGCCAGGTTGTATTTGCATACTATAGTTTTTAAAATAAGCATGGTTACTTGCTTGGCTGGGGGAGCCAGGATTTGAACACAGGTCTCCTGTGTTAGGGGCGGAGGACTTGACCATTGCACTGTCTAGCCACTAGATACTTTAAATTTCTAATCTTATATCCAATTGTTTTCAATGTGTAGTGATCTGGGCTATAGTCACTCTCCTAGCAGAGTCTGATCTATACTCTATTGGAGGGGTCTTGACTGTTGGTGCTCACAGCACCACCCCTTTCTTTATTGTAAAAGTTTATATATTTGGTGCCAGACGCTTGTATCCTTAATCCCCTGATGACGCTAGTTTGCGAAGCCGGTCGGGAAGGAGACAGGCGGCACCTTTATACTGTCCTTTACTGCTGACCCATACACGTGTGCAACTTTCTCGGGGTTCCCATTGCATGGGCCCTGTATGTAAGTTTTGTTTTTATGCTATTTTTTATGCTGTTTTTACTATGAAAACTCTATATTAAACTATTTACACTTAGAGTTGCCGTTTGTTTTTTATGATGTTTACTACTGATATCCATTTGTGAGATGAATCATTGCTGAAATGGTGGATCTTGGACAGACTGTTGCTTCGTGATGTCCTACCAAAGTATTGATACAACCTTATAATGTGGGTTGTCACCAGCTGGTAAGCCTCTTTCCTTTTTCTGGGTATCCATGAATGCAGAGCTGTGCCGTGACCCCAATATTTATTGGACGCCACTGCCATCTGCAATTACCCTGCAGTTCAGATCAGCTCAGGAGTGATTAATTACCACTCACCTGTGTTGGAAGTTTCAGGTCTGCCCTCATTGGATAGAGCGTATAAAAGCCTTCTTCTGTCACTTACCATTTGCCCGTGAAAGCGTTAGCTTGGATAATTGCTTAGTGCCCAAATTTGATAGTCTTATCATTGATTACCTTGATTACCTTGTCTTTGATCCTTAGCCTGTTCCTGACCAAGTCTTGTTTGCCACCATGGCCGGATTTCAGGCAAGGCTACAAAGGCCATGGCCTAGGGTACCAGGAGAGCAAGGGGAGTATCAGGGTGGCAGTAGCAATTAGCCTGCCAAACGCGTCTAGTGAAAAATGGCACCGGCAAAAAAATGGCGCCCCCTTCTGCCCGATATATGTTTAAAAACGATATTTATCGTTTTAAAGGTTAAAATAGTGCAGACCTTTTGAACGAAATTTATCGTTTTAAAACTTTTTTTTTTTTTTTTGTCCTGCCTGAACGATATTTATCATTTTAACCCCTGCTTTGCTGCCGTTTGGAAAATATCTGCCTGCTGGCTTTAATGTTTAATAGCAAAGCCCCCTTGAAAGCTAAAAACACCAAATTTGCAGGGAATGTTAAGAAGAAAATTGTGAACAAGAGGAAATTTTTTTTTTTTCAAAAAGACCTTATAGTTTTTGAGAAAATCGATTTTGAATATTCTTCTTCTGACCGTGGGAAAATTAAACGCCCGCCAACTTTAGCGGTTAATAGCAAAGCCCCTTTAAATGCCAGAAACACCAAATGTGTAGGGAATGTTAAGAAGAATAGTGGGAACACGAAGAAAAAAAATTGTTCAAAAAGACCTTATAGTTTTTGAGAAAATCGATTTTAAATCTTCAGAGGAAAATTTATCTATTTAAATCGCGCAATGACATTTCCGTGGAAACAATTCCCGCCGACTTTAGCAGTTAATAGCAAAGTCCCCTTAAATCCTAGCAACACCAAATTTGTGTGGGAAATTTTTTGAAAAAAATGACGTGGGGTCCCCCCTCCCGAGCCTCTGTAACCCCTTGTCCCCCATGCAGGCTGGGATAGCCAGAATACGGAGCCCCGGCCGACTGGGGCTTCGCACCCTGAGCTATACCAGCCGGCATGGTCCATGGTATGGGGGGGCTTCGGGGGGGAGGGGTGGCCAAGCCTTCCCCTTCCCCCCGGACCCCTTGTCTAATCCATGGACAAGGGGCTCTTCCCCACCTCCGGTGCCCCAGGAGGAGGTGGGGGCGACGACTCCCTGGGGGAGTTCATGGTGGCATCTGGGAGTCCCCTTTAAAAAGGGGAACCCAGATGCCCGCCCCCCTCCCAGGAGAAATGAGTATAGGGGTGCAAAGTACCCCTTACCCATTTCCATAAGGGGTTAAATGAAATAAAAACGCAACAACGAGAAAAGTCCTTTAATGTTCTAAATTAACCAGAAATACTTACCTGTACCTTTAAGAAAAAATTGCCACGCCAATTAGGTCCCGCGACAGTATCCTCCATCTTGCGATCTTCAGAAATACTTACCTGTACCTTTAAGAAAAAAATCCCACGCCATTATCCTCGGAAAAGGTCCCGCGCTATAATCTGTTATGTCCCACGACGACAGTATCCTCTGTCTTGCGATCTTCAGAAATACTTACCTGTACCTTTAAGAAAAAAATCCCACGTCAATTAGGTCCCACGACAGTATCCTCTATCTTGCGACCTTCTGATACATCTTGATTGAAGATCTCCGCCGCCCCGACGCCACACACGCCGCCTCCGCCGCACTGCTTTCAGCTATACTTAGTATAGCTAAGAGCAAAAAAGCATCTTTAAATTTTAGCTCCAATGGTCCCCATTGGTTCCTTAACAGACCAATAGGGATCAGGAGGATCCCCATTGGTCGATAAGGACCCAATGGTGAGCATTGGAGCCAAAGTTTAAAGATGCTTTTTGCTCTCAGCTATACTAAGTGTAGCTGAGAGTGCATCTATACAGACGCATTACCACTGGCTGCCGCTACTCTCCCTGCCTCTCTCAAACCTGTCACCCTCACTCATGCTGGCACCCATGGGTGCATTGGGTGCCAGCATGGGTGAGGGTGACAGGTGGGAGGAGGCAGGGAGGGCAGCGGCAGCCAGTGGTAATGCGTCTGTATAGACGCACTCTCAGATATACTTAGTATAGCTGAGAGCAGTGCGGCGGAGGCGGCGTGTGTGGCGTCGGGGCGGTGGAGATCTTCAATAAAGATGTATCAGAAGGTCGCAAGATGGAGGATACTGTCGTGGGATCTAATTGGCGTGGGATTTTTTTCTTAAAGGTACAGATAAGTATTTCTGAAGATCGCAAGATGGAGGATACAGTCGTGGGACCTAATTGGCGTGGCAATTTTTTCTTAAAGGTACAGGTAAGTATTTCTGGTTAATTTAGAACATTAAAGGACTTTTCTCCTTGTTGTGTTTTTATTTCATTTAACCCTTTGTGGAAATGGGTAAGGGGTACTTTGTACCCCTATACTCATTTCTCCTGGGAGGGGGGTGGGCATCTGGGGGTCCCCTTCTTAAAGGGGACTCCCAGACGCCACCATGAACCCCCCCCCCAGTGAGTCATCGCCCCCGCCTCCACCTGGGGCAAGGGAGGCGGGGAAGAGCCCCCTGTCCATGAATTGGACAAGGGGCTCCGGGGGGGAGGTGGAGGCTTGGCCGCCCCTCCCCCCCGGAGCCCCACCATACCATGGACCATGCGTGCTGGTATAGCTCAGGGTGCGAAGCCCCAGTCGGCCGAGGCTCCGCATTCTGGCTATCCCAGCCTGCATGGGGGACAAGGGGTTACAGAGGCTCGGGAGGGGGGACCCCACGTCGTTTTTTTTTTAAATGTATTTCCCACACTCAGAACATTAAAAAAAAATGATAGCAAATTTAAAAAAAAACGACGTGGGGTCCCCCCTCCCGAGCCTCTGTAACCCCTTGTCCCCCATGCAGGTTGGGATAGCCAGAATGCGGAGCCCCGGCCGACTGGGGCTTCGCACCCTGAGCTATACCAGCACGCATGGTCCATGGTATGGGGGGGCTCTGGGGGGGAGGGGCGGCCAAGCCTCCCCCTCCCCCCGGAGCCCCTTGTCCAATTCATGGACAAGTGGCTCTTCCCCGCCTCCCTTGCCCCAGGTGGAGGCGGGGGCGACGACTCCCTGGGGGGGGGGGTTCATGGTGGCATCTGGGAGTCCCCTTTAAGAAGGGGACCCCCAGATGCCCACCCCCCTCCCAGGAGAAATGAGTATAGGGGTATAAAGTACCCCTTACCCATTTCCACAAAAGGTTAAATGAAATAAAAACGCAACAACAACAAAAAGTCCTTTAATGTTCTAAATTAACCACAAATACTTACCTGTACCTTTAAGAAAAAAATCCCACGCCAATTAGATCCCACGACAGTATCCTCCATCTTGCGACCTTCTGATACATCTTGATTGAAGATCTCCGCCGCCCCGACGCCACACACGCCGCCCCCTGCCGCACTGCTCTCAGCTATACTAAGTATAGCTGAGAGTGCGTCTAAACAGACGCATTACCACTGGCTGCCGCTGCCCTCCCTGCCTCCCCCCACCTCTCTCCCTCACCCATGCTGGCACCCTATGCACCCATGGGTGCCAGCATGGGTGAGGGTGACAGGTTTGAGAGAGGCAGGGAGAGTAGCGGCAGCCAGTGGTAATGCGTCTGTATAGATGCACTCTCAGCTATACTTAGTATAGCTGAGAGCAAAAAAGCATCTTTAAACTTTGGCTCCAAGGTTTCCCATTGGTTCCTTATCGACCAATGGGGATCCTCCTGATCCCCATTGGTCTGTTAAGGAACCAATGGGGACCATTGGAGCTAAAATTTAAAGATGCTTTTTTGCTCTTAGCTATACTAAGTATAGCTGAAAGCAGTACGGCGGAGGCGGCGTGTGTGGCGTCGGGGCGACGGAGATCTTCAATCAAGATGTATCATAAGGTCGCAAGATAGAGGATACTGTCGTTGGACCTAATTGACGTGGGATTTTTTTCTTAAAGGTACAGGTAAGTATTTCTGAAGATCGCAAGACAGAGGATACTGTCGTCGTGGGACATATCAGATTATAGCGCAGGACCTTTTCCGAGGATAATGGCGTGGGATTTTTTTCTTAAAGGTACAGGTAAGTATTTCTGAAGATCGCAAGATGGAGGATACTGTCGCGGGACCTAATTGGCGTGGCAATTTTTTCTTAAAGGTACAGGTAAGTATTTCTGGTTAATTTAGAACATTAAACGACTTTTCTCGTTGTTGCGTTTTTATTTAATTTAACCCTTTGTGAAAATGGGTAAGGGGTACTTTTCACCCCTATACTCATTTCTCCTGGGAGGGGGGCAGGCATCTGGGTTCCTCTTCTTAAAGGGGACTCCCAGATGCCACCATGAACCCCCCCCCCCAGGGAGTCGTCACCCCCACCTCCTCCGGGGGCACCGGAGGTGGGGAAGAGCCCCTTGTCCATGGATTGGACAAGGGCTCCGGGAGGGGAAGGCTTGGCCGCCCCTCCCCCCCCCCCCCTTGAAGCCCCCCCATACCATGGATTATGCGGGCTGATATAGCTCAGGGTGCAAAGCCCCAGTAGGCCGGGGCTCCGATTTCTGGCTATCCCAGCCTGCATGGGGGGCAAGGGGTTACAGAGGCTCGGGAGGGGGGACCCCACGTCATTTTTTTCAAAAAATTTCCCACACTCTGAACATATCCCAAAAATTAAAATTTAAAAAATAAATAACATTTTTCAATTTTTTTTTTAAATAATGTTTCCCAGTATCTTTTTAACATATCCTGCAAATTTGGTGTTGATAGGATTTAAGGGGACTTTGCTATTAACTGCTAAAGTCGGCAGGAATTGTTTCCACGGAAATGTCATTGCGCAGTTTAAATAGATACATTTTCCTCTTTGAAGATTTAAAATCGATTTTCTCAAAAACTATAAGTTTTTTTTGAACAATTTTTTTTCTTCGTGTTCCCACTATTCTTAACATTCCCTACACATTTGGTGTTTCTGGCATTTAAAGGGGCTTTGCTATTAACCGCTAAAGTCGGCGGGCGTTTAATCTTCCCACGGTCAAAAGAAGAAGATTCAAAATCGATTTTCTCAAAAACTATAAGGTCTTTTTGAAAAAAAAAAATTTCCTCTTGTTCACAATTTTCTTCTTAAAGAGACTCTGTAACAAATTGTTTATCTTTATTTCTTCTATGCTATAAGTTCCTATGCCTTTTCTAATGTGGTCTGGCTTACTGCAGCTTTTCCTAATTGCACAGTAGCTGTGTTATCTCTGTTATATGATCTAATCTTCTCTCTATAGTCGGCACAGTCAGGCTGAGGCAGTCAGACTGGAATGTGCAGGGCTGCTTGTGATTAGCTAGAAGCTGTACACACCCCCTGCAGGCTCTGTGTGACTAACACACTCTGCTTAGCTGAGCCTATTAGAAGCTGGTTAGTTTGTTTGTAAACACTGCCTAAAACTGGCAATTACAAGCCAGGTTTGCAGCAGAGAATGGCAGAAACAGCACAGAGGGGACCAGGAGCACATAATGAATAGAATGGTATGCTTTTTATTGTAAGAATTTCAGAGTACAGATTCTCTTTAACATTCCCTGCAAATTTGGTGTTTTTAGCTTTTAAGGGGGCTTTGCTATTAAACATTAAAGCCGGCGGGCAGATATTTTCCAAACGGCAGCAAAGCAGGGGTTAAAACGATAAATATCGTTCAGGCAGGACAAAAAAAAGTTTTAAAACGATAAATTTCGTTCAAAAGGTCGGCGCCATTTTTTAACCTTTTTAAAACGATAAATATCGTTTGATAATGTAAGTGAATGGGGCGCCATTTTTATCTAACGGTGCTGGGCGCCATTTTTCACTGACCCGTGCCGAACATTCTTCCTGCTAAACAGAGTTTGCACATAGCGGTTGGCGGCTATCAACAGCCTGATCTGGCACTCGGAGGATGAAGGGGCAGCGAACAGGTACACAGTGTTCCCTGAGCTGCCTGTCACTCACCAAATGTGCCGCATGCTAAGGAACTTACAGTCTAATCCCTGCCATCATGTCCCTAACTGTCCTCAGAGGAGTTTATAATGTAATCCCTGCCATGATATCACTAATTGTCCTCCGAGGAGTATACAATCTAATCCTTGTTGTGTTAGGGTGGGGTGGGGGTTAGGATGTTGTTGGTCTGGGGGCAGCTGTTGATAGTGGGCCTTGGGCAGTAAAAAGCCATGTTTGCCACCTGGATTGACCCTTTGCCTGGACTTGACTATGATATTGGATTGTCCTGTTGCGTGTATTGTCTCCTGTGTATGATCCCTGCCTTCATCCTGTCTTGGGGATACTGTTGGTATCTCTGCCTTTTCCTCATATCAGCCTCTATACCTTGCGCATTAAGGCCTGGGTGTGACCGAAGTCAGGTAGACGCTGCTCTGTCTCCAGTTCAAGCAGGGACGTGCCACACAAGGTGAAGATTGCAGAGGTAGATTGGGGCATGGGGCTAATACAAAGGCAGAGTGTCCAGGCCTTACATGGACACAGTCAAAAATGCACTCCTGTGAAAAACAAATAAAGAGGCCCCATATGGCTCAGAAAAAAAGTGGGAGTGGTCATAATGGATAAGCACAGAGAAATAATGGCCACAGCCAGTGGCGGCGCTGCCCCTGATCTGCATGTTTGCTCAGGGTCTATGGCTAAAAGTATTAAAGACAGAGGATTAATCAGGAACAAATGGTAGAGATCCGCACCACATCCATATGATAATCTTAATTTATTGTACAAAAGACATACATGTTAAAATAACTGTGTGGCATCTACAGTCTATTTCAGGCTCCTACTCTTCTTCAAGTTGCCCACCAATCAAAGCGCCAATCCACAGCACATCGGCTCATCATTGATGTCCCATGGATCGGTGCTTTGATTGGTGGGCGGTCCGATGGCTCTCTGTACGCGGAAGTGCTTGAGATGATGTATACACCGACCTTTTTGTAGCGGTCCCAGCAGGAGGATTATGTGAAGGGGTCTGCTTCTTTTGCTACTAATGATTGGTAAGGCACAGATGTATACTATAATGTAGGTGTTGATTTTTTGTAATTAATGTCTATGATGACCGCAATGTTCTGACCAATTGAAAATTAGGAGGTGCGGACTTGGGAGTGGTCTGCATATTATTGTGCAGTCTCCCATCAGGTCTGCTTGGTTATACATGAATCCTGATGGGTTCTTCTTTATATATGTTACAGCCAGAACCTGAAGTCTGGCCACTTCGGGTTCTGGCTGGTGAAAACGCGAAGTGGCTGCCTGATGCGGCCAATATAGAAAACGATACTCAATTCTGGACTTTGGCCGGCCAGAACGCATTGTGGCTAAATGTGGCTGGCCAAGTCCCGAAGCTCACCTTTGTGACAGTCTCATTCCTGCTGTCCCCTCTCCCCACGCTGTGTGCGCTATCCGTGTCAGGTCCGCGCTCTCTGCATGCAAGGACCCCTGGGCTGCCTAAATTCTGCCGGCTGCTTTGTTCTCCAATGGCTGCTTTCTTCTCCCAGATGACAGAGAACGGCGGGGGGAGGAATGTCCCCAAGGTATCCCTCTGTCCCCGCTCAGCAGTCCCACTGTCCCCAAAGTGTCTGCGCTGTCTGCATTGAAGGACCCGAGCGTGCAAGGACCCAGGTGACAGAACGAAGGGGGGAGGAATTTCCCCGAGGTGTCCCGCTGTCCCCGCTCAGCAGTCCCCGTTGTCCCCAAGTGTCCACTGTCCTCAAGTGTCTTTCTCCTCCAACGACCCAAGGCTCCTGGTGACACGGAGTAGACACAGAGAAGAGTGGAGGCGGGGGGGGGGGGGGGATTTGATAGGAGAAGGGAGATGATTTTGCATTTTGACATAAGTTTTAATGATTATTTGGTGGCATATTTATTTTTAATAGCTACTACAGCTATGTCAACGCTAATAAAATGCTAATATAATATGTTACGGCCAAAACGGAAATAGAACTGGCCGATTTGACGTCGGCCAAAGTCTAAAATGCTGGGAATTTCATTATACATATATATACAGCAGAGAATAAAGCCAGCGCTCACCACATGGGCTGCATTTGAATGACATTTCACCTCATGTGCACCACTTATACAGCTCAAATACACACTCAGCAATCAAACAGATGCAAAACATATGCATAACTAAATACATACCATGTACACAGGAAAGCACAATGGGAGCTGCTAGCCTGGTAGTTACAAAATTATGGAAACAAATACAGGTAGAAGGCTGCGCATCCCTGACCTAATACTACAGTTGAATGGTTAATTGCTGTGGCGTACACCGCCCCTATTGGACTAAAAATGCACGCCCCGCATCCAAACAATGCAATACTGGTTCATGGAGAAAGTTTAGCTTCCATTCTAGTTTGCATGCAAAATACAATTTACTGGACATCTGCACCAACGTTGAGGTAATTCTCCGGAGCAGATGTCCTACACTATCTGACCTAAGCTATATATATAGTATTCTGGGCAACTTGAAGAAGGGCAAGAGTCCGAAACAACAGACTGTCAATGACACACGGTTATTTTTAATATTTTGTCTCATTAAAATTATCATACAGAGGTGGTGTGGATCTCTACCATTTGTTCCTATTAAGCTATTTCTAAATTGGAGCAGTTTGGATCCAAAGAACAGGGTGGGCACTTGGTGTCTTCAGGATAATTCTTCCACAGGAAGCAAGCAATTAGTATCTGATATAACCTGAGAAATCTGTATTATGGAGGATGGGGAGGGACTCACACCTGCTTAGGGGCTGGAGGAAGCCCAGAGTAAGTATCCAATCTGTTTCAGATGTCTCTGGTACACTTTAATGACATATAGTAAAACATCACAAATTATTCAGGATAGACATTTTTAATCTTAAGTAGGGTTGCCAGGTGTCCGGTTTTACACCGGACAGTCCGGTTTTTGTGCGCTGTGTCCGGTGCAAAAAGGCATGCTAAACCGGACAATTAAGTTGTCCGGTTTAGAGCCCCCCCCCCCCCCGCAGCGCAGGAGGAGAACAGCGCAGCAGAGAGAGAGCTGGGAGCAGCGGTGGAGAAGGGGGGCAATCTCCCCCCCCTTCCCTCACCTTAGGGTGCTCTCTCTCCCCCGCTGTCTCCTCCAGGATGATGTGCAGGCTGGCGAGTGGCTGCAGGCGGAACTTACCTCTGTGTCGCTCCAGCGCCGGAAGTTCGGGTCCCGCAGCCGCTGAGATTCGACTCAAAAAAGATCTGGATCAAAGATCCGAATCATTCATGAGCCGGACAACACTAATCAGTCTGAATAGTGTTGTCCGGCTCATGAATGATTCGAATCTTTGATCCGGATCTTTTTTGAGTCGAATCTCAGCGGCTGCGGGACCCGAACTTCCGGCGCCTGCGACACAGAGGTAAGTTCCGCCCGCAGCCACCCGCCAGCCTGCACATCATATTGGAGGAGACAGCGGGGGAGAGAGAGCACCCTAAGGTGAGGGAAGGGGGGGGAGATTGCCCCCCTTCTCCACCGCTGCTCCCAGCTCTCTCTCTGCTGCACTGTTTTCCTCCTGGGGGGGGGGGGGGCGGGGGGCACCTGGCTACCTAACCTATTCCGGGCACATATACCCCCTGGCTACCTATTCTGGGCACATATACCCCCTGGCTACCTATTCCGGGCACATATAGCCCCTGGCTACCTATTCCGGGCACATATAGCCCCTGGCTACCTATTCTGGGCACATATAGCCCCTGGCTACCTATTCTGGGCACATATAGCCCCTGGCTACCTATTCTGGGCACATATAGCTCCTGGCTACCTATTCTGGGCACATATACCCCCTGGCTACCTATTCTGGGCACATATACCCCCTGGCTACATATACTGGGACATATATACCCCTGCCTACGTATACTGGGACATTTACACCCCTGCCTACATATACTGGGACATATATACCCCCTGGCTACATATACTGGGCACATATATCCCTGGCTACATATACTGGGAACACTGGCTGTTTGTCATTATGTGCATTTAGTGGTGAAAAGCTGTCTCTTTTGTGCATTTACTGGTGAAAAGCTGTCTCTTATTATGTGCATTTACTGGTGAAAAGCTGTGTCTTATTATGTGCATTTACTGGTGAAAAGCTGTCTCTTGTGCATTTACTGGGGAAAAGCTGTCTCTTATTATGTGCATTTACTGGCGAAAAGGTGTCTCTTATAATGTGCATTTACTGGTGAAAAGCTGTCTCTTATGTGCAGTTACTGGTGAAAAACTGTCTCTTATGTGCACTGGACCAGTACTACTGGTGAGGACAGTTAGTGACATGGCTATGTACTCTGTAATGTGCTGCAGAAGATGTCAGTGCGATATAAATACTATAAATTTTTTTTTAAAAAAGCCCATTGCTTAGCCCCACTCTACATAAAAGTGCGCTTCTGACTCCGCCCCTAACTCCACCCCTAACTCCACCCCCTGTCCGGTTTTCTCAATCAGCCGACCTGGCAACCCTAATCTTAAGTAGCCTGATTTCACTGTCAAACGCTTGTTATATCTATGTATTGCTGTATATTGGTATGTAACCACACCCTGCCAGTGAAGATTAGCCTAGCTCATGATGTCATGCAGTCTTCTGACCCAGAGCACTCTGGGGGATCATGTCATGTTCCTGCTCATGACGTGGAGGGAGAAAAAATTGCACAGTGATTCACCTTGCCAGCTGTAAAGATGCATGACTGATTGATTTAAAAATGTAAATCAGGCGTAAGGTTTGTTCTTTAAATTGATTTTGTTTTTAAATGTAAAACTTGGGCTGTAGTTGAAGTGGTTAAAGTCAGTGTGATCCGCTTTATAAAAAAAGAACCAGATGCTTACCTAAGGAGAGGGAAGGTTCTGGGTCCTTATGAGCCTTCCCTCCCCTTCTCTGACAGGTTTTGGACTAGTCCTTCTGCTTTTAGGGGATTCTTAAGGTTGTCTATGTTTTCAAAAGCTGTTACTGAATGGCGGTTGCTCAGGTCAACAGCCAAAATAGTGTGCATAGATCCTTCCCATGGAATGCTTTTATAAAGAATAAAGAGATACTGAGAATACCTAATGAGGAGATGGACTAGTCCAAAACCTGTCAGATTGTTACTGCCTACTCTGATTGACAGGAACATGGGAGAAAGGTTATTTGGTACATTTTACTCTGAGAAATGTATGTTTTATAAGTATGTGTACACATGTACTGTATTTTACATTTTTCAATTTTTTGCAGTAGTGGTCTTTTAAGGGGATACTGTAGGGGGTCGGGGGAAAATGAGTTGAACTTACCCGGGGCTTCTAATGGTCCCCCGCAGACATCCTGTGCCCGCGGTGCCACTCCCCAATGCTCTGGCCCCGCCTCCGGTTCACTTATGGAATTTCAGACTTTAAAGTCTGAAAACCACTGCGCCTGCGTTGCCGTGTCCTCGATCCCGCTGATGTCACCAGGAGCGTATTGTGCAGGCCCAGTATGGTCTGTGCCTGTGCAGTACACTCCTGGTGACATCAGCGGGAGCGAGGACACAGTAATACAGGCACAGTGGTTTTCAGACTTTAAAGTCTGAAATTCTAAAAGTGAACCAGAGGCGGGGCCAGAGCATTGGGGAGTGGCTGCGTGAGCACAGGATGTCTGCGGGGGACCGTTAGAAGCCCCAGGTAAGTTCAACTTATTTTCCCCCGACCCCTCTACAGTATCCCTTTAAAGGGAGCCTGAACTGACCTGAAAAAAAATGAATTTATGAACTTACCTGGGGCTTCCTCTGGCCCACATAGTCCATGAGATCCCTCGGGAGAAGAAGGGGCCCAGAGGACGCCAAGGGACCACGCAGACTACGGGGTGCCGGAGGAAGCCCCAGGTAAGTTCAGAAATTCATTTTTTCAGCTCAGTTCAGTTCAGGTTGTGTTTAAAGTGAACCTTAACTGTAGAGGTAAAAAAAAGTTTCACTCACCTGGGGCTTCCCCAAGCCCCCTGCAGCCATCCTGTGCCCCCACAGCTCCTCGAGTGTCCTCCGGTCCCCCACCGCGGCTTAGTTTCTTTTTCACAACGCGTCTTCTTCACATTCCCCGCCATCAAGCGTGTCATGCGCAGGCGCAAGCGTACTGAAAATAAATGTAAAAATACACAGGTCATACTTACCTCCTGTGTAGTCTACTCCTCAATCTCTTTCCCCTCTCCTGCGTCCCATTTGTCCACTGTGATCAATGGAATTCTACGTCCTCCATTTTAAAACTGGCCAGTACCCCATAACAGCTTCCTGGTCAGCACACTGTTAAACTGTAATATCGCCAACTTGAGCCATAGGGAAACATGGACATTACTTTGCACATTCAGTTGCAACTGACAGCTGCTGATATATACAGTGGGATGCGAAAGTTTGGGCAACGTTGTTAATCGTAATGCTTTTGCTGTATAAATCGTTGGTTGTTAGGATAAAAAATGTCAGTTAAATATATTGTATAGGAGACACACTCAGTGATATCTGAGAAGTGAAATGAAGTTTATTGGATTTACAGAAATTGCGCACTAATTGTTTAAATACAATTTAGCAGGTGCATACATTTGGGCACTGTTGTCATTTTATTGATTCCAAAACCTTTAGAACTAATTATTGGAACTCAAATTGACTTGGTAAGCTCAGTGACCCCTGACCTACATACACAGGTGAATCCAATTATAAGAAAGAGTATTTAAGGGGGTCAATTGTTCGTTTTCCTCTTCTTTTAAATTTCTCTGAAGAGTACCAACATGGGGGTCTCAAAAGAACTCTCAAATGACCTGAAGATAAAGATTGTTCACCATCCTGGTTTAGGGGAAGGATACAGAAAGATATCTGAGATTTCAGCTGTCTGTCTCCACAGTTAGGAACATATTGAGGAAATGGAAGACCACAGGCTCAGTTCAAGTTAAAGCCCGAAGTGGCAGACTGGGAAAAATCTTGGATAAAACAGAAGCGACGAATGGTGAGAACTGTCAGAGTCAACCCACAGACCAGCACCAAAGACCTACAACATCATCTTGCTGCAGATGGAGTCACTGTGCATCGTTCAACCATTCCGTGCACTTTACACAAGGAGATGCTGTATGCAGAGGAATGTTATTCTCCGCCCACAGCACAAACAGAGCCGCTTGAGGTATGCTAAAGCACATTTGGACAAGCCAGCTTCATTTTGGAATAAGGTACTGTGGACTGATGAAACTAAAATTGAGTTATTTGGGCATAACAAGGGGCATTATGCATGGAGGAAAAACACAACATTTCAAGAAAAACACCTGCTACCTACAGTAAAATATGGTGGTGGATCCATCATGCTGTGGGACTGTGGTCACTGCAGGGACTGGGAATCTTGTCAAAGTTGAGGGACGCATGGATTCCACTCAGTATCAGCAGATTCTGGAGACCAATGTCCAGGAATCAGTGACAAAGCTAAAGCTGTGCCCGGGCTGGAACTTTCTACAAGACAACGACCCTAAACACTGCTCAAAATGCAGAGGAACAAGTACAACGTTCTGGAATGGCCATCTCAGTCCCCAGACCTGAATATAATTCAAAATCTGTGGTGTGTTAAAGAGAGCTGTCCATGCTCGGAAGTCATCAAACCTGAATGCACTAGAGATGTTTTGTAAAGAGGAATGGTCCAAAATACCTTTAACCAGAATCCAGACTCTCACTGGAACCTACAGGAATTGTTAGGAGGCTGTAATTTCTGCAAAAGGAGGATCTACTAAATATTGATTTCATTTGTTTTTTTGTGGTGCTTAAATTTATGCACCCGCCTACTTTTGTTTAACCAATTATTGCACACTTTCTGTAAATCCAATAAACTTCTTCATTTCACTTCTCAAATATCACTGTTTGTGTCTCCTATATGTTATATTTAACTGACTTTTTTATCGCAACAACCAACGATTTATAAAGAAAAATCATGATGATTAACAACGTTGCCCAAACCTTCGCATCCCACTGTAACTGGCAGCAACTGGTATATTTCAGCTCTGACAAAATATTGTCAGAACTGGAAGGGATCACTGTACGAAGAAAATGGTGAGCTTCTGAGAGGAACTGACGGTGAGGTAAGTATGTAATATTCATTTGCAGCTACGTCATGTGTTTATTTTAAATAATTTTCCTCGCTTCATGTTCCCTTTAAGACACAACAAACACAGTAAAAGTAGTGTAGACTGACAGAAAAGTGAGACAAGGGAAACAAGGAGAAGAAAGCATTTGCAATGTAAATGGTATTGTGTAATCTGTTCTGCATAATGTGTTCTGCATTAGGATATCCATGCTGCATTTTATTGGATGATGTAAAGGTGGGGCTGACGGAGATACATCATTGCAATGCTTCATTATAGTGAAATTAAACATGACATTATTGTAGGCTAGGAAGAGTTGGCATAAAAAGTACTGAGGGAGGTGAGAGAGAGGAGCAGAAGTCACACACACCAGACTGTGGAAGAAGGGCAGGCAGGAGAGACATCTGCTCCAGAGTGGGAAAGGCAGCAACAGGTACAGCTTGGAACACCAACAAACTTCACAGTCTGTCTTTATGTCTCTGTGATGTGCTGCTTATTTTCCCATGTACTGCCTCCCACTGTTCTCTGCTTACTGCTGTGTCTACCTGTTATTAACTTCACACTACTCTACCTGGCACTTTGAGTATTTATCTATTTTAGCCTGTGTCCTTTTTCACCTAGTAAGTATTTGTACTATAGTATTATTATTATTAATTTAAAAATCACCACCATATTCCTTATTGTTTTCTCTTTCATGTTTTTATTATTTTTCTTTGAATTATATATAATAATAATAATAATCCAAACATTTGTATAGCGCTTTTCTCCTGTCGGACTCAAAGCACTCAAGAGCTGCAGCCACTGGGACGCGCTCAGGAGGCCACCCTGCAGTGTTAGGGAGTCTTGCCTTGAACTCCTTACTGAATAGGTACTTGACCTAGCCAGGATTCAAACCCTAATCTCCCATGTCAAAGGCAGAGCCTTTAACCAGTACACTGTCCAGCCATGAACTCTTGAGGTGGCCACACACGATACAATAAAATGATCCGATTTTACGGTAATTCGATAAAAACTATTTTTTTCATTCGACTGAAAAATCCGATCGGATTTCCCGTTTTCTTTGATTTTAATCAATCCGGAATGCCAGATATTTTTCTTCAATCTTTCTAAAGATTGTATGGTGTGTGTTGGATTGTCAATGTATTAATATACACACCCTAGCAATTTTGTCAGAGTTTCCAATCGTTTTTATCATAATTGGGGGGGAAAATTAACATCGATTTAAATCGATCCGGAATGCCAGATATTTCTCTTCAATTTCAACTAAAGATTGTATGGTGTGTGATGGGTTGTCAATTTATTAATATACACACCCTAGCATTTTTCTTAGAGTTTCCAATCATTTTTATCATAATTGAGGTAAAATTGAACATAGTTGTGTGGTACATTGGATATATTTTTGAAATGTTACAATTAGTCAGAAAAATTGATTGCAATTCTTAAATTGAACAAATATTTAAAAAATTATATGGTGTGTGGCCACCTTTATTAGACTGAAACATTTCAAAACACAATTTTGACTATCTAAAAACATATTTAAAAATAAAGGTGGCCACACACCATACAATTTTTTAAATATCTGTTCAATTTAAGAATTGCAATCAATTTTTCTGACTGATTGTAACATTTAAAAAATATATCCAATGTACCACACACGTATGTTCAATTTTACCTCAATTATGATAAAAATGATTGGAAACTCTGAGAAAAATGCTAGGGTGTGTATATTAATAAATTGACAACCCAACACACACCATACAATCTTTAGTTAAAATTGAAGAGAAATATCTGGCATTCCGGATCGATTTAAATCGAAAAAAGGGAAATCTGATCGGATTTTTCAGTCGAATGAAAATAAAGCTTTTGATTTTTTCAAGAGATACAATCATTTTTATCGAATTGCTGTAAAATCTGATCATTTTATTGTATAGTGTGTGGCCAGTGGCCACCTTAACTTGTAATAGATTTAATTAAAATGCCTGTCTCTGCATATTGATATCTCAATACCATTCTGGGGAGGGGAAATGGGAATCCCTGAAAACCATGCATAGCCTTTATTTGGCTCTAATCAGTATTATGGTCTACCCCTTTTTCCCAGACTGATATAACGACATACTATACACTCACCACCCCACCACAAACAGACATGTTTCACCCTTTGAAAAGAGGGCAAATATAAAAGTGCAAACTGCTACCAGTGTCAATACATAAAGTGAAACATTTATTTCATCTACAAAGTTAGTGTGAGAACGCGGAAAAGCCGCCGCATGTACTCAGAACAAGGCGGCTGATTCCGCGTCCAACACGGAGGTTTGCACGCGTAGGCCTACATCCACTAGTATGGCTGAACGCCGAGAAACCGCCGCATGCTCTGATAGCGGTGCGGCCGGCTCCGCGTCCAGCGCGGCGGGTGCTTTACAACACATGTCTGGTGTGGCTGGGACTGATAGTCCACACAGGTTCAGGAGGACGCGCGCTGAGGCAGAACTTTTATGACAGCCAGAAGGGAGTCAGCTGATCAAGCCGGTCAGCTGACGATTCAACCAGTTCCTATTGGTCCAGCACTTAGGGGAGGCGCTGGAGAGCGCTTTACTATATATACTGGGTGCTGGTCATTCTCTGGTTGTCTGCCGTTGCGATCACTACGTGGAAGCACTCAGACCTTTTGTTAGATTCTGTGTTACCAGTTGTTATATCCAGAATAGTTCCAGGGTGTTGATGATCACGGACCTCACGCCTAAGCCTAGGGACTTGTATTACCATTCTGTTATACTTCAGACTAGTTCCAGGGTGTTGATGATCAAGGACCTCACACCCAAGTCTAGGAATCTGTATACCATTCTGTTATTCTTCAGACTAGTTCCAGGGTGTTGATGATCACGGAGCTCACACCCAAGACTAGGCATTGTTTATTATCTGTTATGACTTTCTGCTTTCCTGACCACTCTTCTGATTACTGATTCGGTACCTCGCTATTTCTGATACTCTGTTGCCAAACCCTGCGTGCCTTAGGATTACCGAATCAGTCTCCTGTCTTTGTACTTTGTCTGTCCGTGTGTTGCCGACCTGGCTTGCCCGACCTCGAACTATCTTCTCAGTTAAGAGAGAGTTCACAGATCAGTCAGTGACATCCTGCCTTTGGTGTCACTCACGCTCTGGCCCTTCCTACCCCTAGCCTGGCTCCTCCCTGCGGGAGAGTCCCAGGTTACTGGAAGGTACTTGTTCTCCAGGACAGTATTGCCTGCTGCCCTGATACCTGTTCCCCAGGTATTCTCCTCAAAGTATTACTGTTGCACCAAACACTCATATTACTCAGGTATCCAGAGGTTAGTCATATTTGATTATTGGCGATACTGCAGATCCCCAATAATCAGGTATATCTGTATTCTTGGGGATACTGCAGATCGCCAAGAATCAGATTCTCTCTGTTACACCGATCGTTACAGTTAGGTTTTAATGTTTATTAGGTAAAATTGTGTTTTGCTAAATCAGTTCAGGTTTGTGTAATTCTAATAGACTGAAACATCACAAGGAAAGTTAAATTATTAATAATAATAATAATAATAATAATAACTAAAAGGGAAAAAAAAATCAGATAAGTGGAAATATAAAATAATTTATTTAAGTTGAATGGCAATTCTGACACATCGGTTATCCACTTTACAAACATTAGTGCAAAGAAAATTTCACTTTTTGCTACAATATCTCATCTCCTGCCTCTTTATTATTATGCCTTCACATAGCGCTGATATCCGCCATGGTGCATAGTCACTAACTGTCCCTTAAAGGGGCTCACTATCTAATCCCAACCCTGCTGCATCGTATTCTTGCTTTTACTGTAGTCTAAAGTCAGTTTTTTGGGAGGAACTAATTTACTCTCCAGGATGTTTTTGGGATGTGGTAAGAAATCTATGCCAAAAGGAGAAACATACAAACTCCATGCAGATAGTGTCTTGGCCGAGATTCAATCTAGGGACTCTAGTGCTACGAGGCGAGACTGCAATATCCACATTATTTCTCAGCATTATTACAGCCATGTTCCCCATTATGAGAGATGTTTCCTGAGTAGCCCCTGTAGTAAATATCATCCTATCGGGTTCCCCTGGATACATATAGATTTGTTAGGACTGCTCTTTATTTGTATGTATTTATGTTTTTAATTGACTAAAAATATGTATTTGGGCTTCTCCTATCCTACTAATATAATAAATGGGAAAGTTTGGATGTTTGGATGTTTGTTACTCGATCACGCAAAAACGGCTGAACGGATCTGAATGAAATTTGGCACACACATAGTACATAACCTGGAATAACATATAGGATACTTTTTATTCCCATAACCAAAAAGTGGGCGGAGAAAAATACAAATTTCACTGAAAAACTTAAACAGCAGCCATCCTTACACCGTTAATGGCAGGGTTCTGAAACTTTGCACAGTTGGTCACTTGGTGACTGAGATTAATATTCAGAAAAGTGGGTGGAGCCTACAAAAGCCATCAAAATTCACCTATTGATTTTCAAGGGGAAAATGTAATTGCTGCCATTCCTACACTGTTAATAGCACAAGCCCCAAACCGGGTACAGTTAGTCATTGGGTGACTGGGGTTCAAATTCAGAAAAGGGGGTGGAGCCACAGACAGATTTGTTTCATTTTAATGCAAATTATTGATGCCAAAGACTGCAAAGCTCACAAACTTGGTCATTGTTTAATTGAGTAATTGTGTGTTAGGGTTAGAAAAATTGGAAGCAGCCAACACCAGCCAAATACATACCCGAGCAACGCCGGGTCATCAGTGGGCGGAGCCAAATAAAAATTTCACTGGGAAAAATGTAAACTGCAGCCATTCTTACACTGTTAATGGTAGGGTTCTCAAACTTTGCACAGTTGGTCACTGGGTGACAAGGAATAATATTCATAAAAGTAGGTGGAGCCTACAAAAGCCAATCAGAATTCACCTATTGATTTTCAAGGGGAACATTTTATTGCTGCTATTCTTGCACTGTTAATGGCATAAGCCCCAAACCGGGTACAGCTAATCATTGGGTGACTGGGGTTCAAATTCAGAAAAGGGGGTGGAGCCACAAACATCCTATCAGATTTGTTTCATTTCAGTGCAAATTATTGATGCCAAAGACCGCAAAGCTCACAAACTTGATCATTGAGTAATTAAGTCATTGTGTGTTAGGGTTAGAAAAAGTGGGCGCAGCCAACAGCCAAAAACATACCCAGGAAATGCTGGGTCATCAGTGGGCAGAGACAAATACAAATGTCACTGGGAAAATGTAAACTGCAGCCATTCTTACGCTGTTAATGGCAGGGTTCTCAAACTTTTCACAGTTGGTCACTGGGTGCCTGGGATTAATATTCATAAAAGAGGGTGGAGCCTACAAAAGCCAATCCAAATGTATTTATTGCTTTTCAAGGGGAATATTCAATTGATGCCATTCTTGCGCTGTTAAGGACACACGCTTCAAACCTGATACAGTTGATCATTGGGTGGTGGGGTTTACATTCAGAAAAGAGAGGGAGCCACAGCCAATCAGATTTGCTTTTTTTCAATGCAAATTATTGATGCTAAAAACTGCAAAGCTTACAAACTAGGTCATTGAGTAATTGTGTATTAGTGTCAGAAAAGTGGGCAGAGCCAACACCAGCCAAATGCATACCAAGTCAACGCCGAGCCGTCAGCTAGTTTATACATAATTTATGAATTTTAAATCCTAAACTCCAGGGCTCTTTCACACTGGGGCAGTGAGGTGCGTCAAATTGATGCACTGCTACCGCACTCCAGTGCAAACCTATGGGGAAATCATGTTACCTGCGTCTCGGTGTTGTCCACCGGAAGGCCCCGATCTGACGCTGGTCCAGAATTACTTTACTGCGTGGCTTCTGCAGCGACTTGCGGCGATCTGCGTCGACCCGGAAGTCATGTTAGTCTATGGCGACGCAGGGATTTTTAAGGACTTTCCAATGCCACATTGTGCCACGCATGCGTGGAAGCGTATTTTTACAATACACCTCCGTGCACTTCCGTATCCCCCGAAGCAGGAAGTGACCAGATGCCAGATGGGGAATACCACATAGTAACGCTGTATTCCCCGAAGGCCTGTTTTTGGCGGTGTGGTGCGGCAAGCACGCCGATTGGCAGTGTGAAACCGGCCTCACAGTGATAGACCACAGTAATGAAAAGTTCTCTTTAAAGGAAACACAAGGTGAAATAAACTGATGATAAACGATTTTATCTATCCTTCTTCCCCAAAATGACCCCTTTTTTTTTTAGAAACAATCCGCTCACCAAAGCGCTGCCTGTACCTTTTTGGAGCGATTTGCCTATAATGGCAGGTATAGGGAAATCGCAAAACACTTGAAAAAGCGCTTTGTATAGCAATTTCCCCAGCGCTTTTAAAGGGAACCTGAAGTGAGGAAAATTATTTAAAATAAACACATGACGTAGCTATAAATGAATATTACATACTAACCTCACCATCAGTTCCTCTCAGAAGCTCACCCATTTTCTTCTTACAGTGATCCCTTCCAGTTCTGACAATATTTTCATTTACAACATTTTCAGTTAGAACTGAATGTGCAAGGTAATGTCCATGTTTCCTTATGGCTCAAGTAGGTGATATGACAGTTTAACAGTCTGCTGACCAAGAGCTGTTAGGGGGTAATGGCCATTTTTAAAATGGAGGACAGAGAAATCCTTTGATCACAGTGGACAAATGGGATGCAGGAGAGGAGAAAGAGATTGAGGAGTAGACTACACAGAAGGTAAGTATGACCTGTGTATGGTTATTTTGACTTTTTACTTTCAGTTCAGGTTCTCTTTAAAGGGAAGGTTCAAGCAAAATAAAAAAATTAGTTTCACTTACCTGGGGCTTCTACCAGCCCCATGCAGCCATCCTGTGCCCTCGCTGTCACTCACTGCTGCTCCAGTCCCCCGCTGGCAGCTTGCCGACCTCGGAGGTCGGGGGCCGCATTGCGTACGTTTTTACGCATTCCCGCTAGTGCAGGAACATTAACACATACATTTTTACGCGTTACTGGTTCAATGCGTACATTTTTACGCATTGAACCAGTAATGCGTAAAAATGTATGTGTTAATGTTCCTGCTTTAGCGGGAATGCGTAAAAATGTATGCAATGCGTCCCGCCGACCTCCGAGGTCGGCAAGCTGCCAGCGGGGGACTGGAGCAGCAGTGAGTGACTACGAGGGCACAGGATGGCTGCATGGGGCTGGTAGAAGCCCCAGGTAAGTGAAACTCATTTTTTTATTTTGCTTGGACATTCCCTTTAAGAATAAATACATTGTATTTATTCTTTTCCGAGTCAAAGAGTTCACTTCCTGACTTGCGTCAGGAAGTGAACAAACAAATCGCTCTGCAAAAGTGCTTAGAAAAGCGCTTTACAAAAAGTCGTAGCACGCAGGTAAGTGCCGGAAGGCGCTAAAAAAACCTCACAAAATCGCTAAATGCTGGCCTTAGGGAATATTCTTGTAATTATGGGTTTGATACACTTGATTACTCTCGGCTCCTCTGGATTCTCATATTTCAGGTCTTGGTACATTCTCGGACTTCCTCCTGCCTATATGGAGGTGGAATTTTTTTTAATCTCTCTCTTACAACTTCACCCCTGCTTTGTGTGTTATGCTGGGAATACCCCGTGAGATTTTGTGACAGATGGTTCGATAGATAAGTCCGATCTGATTTTCAATCTTTTTCCTCATCGCTTTTTCATAGTGAATGGAAAACGATCGGAAAAAAACAATCAAAGAATGAATTGGACAGTAAATCTGCAGAAAATCGTGTATTCCAGCATAAAGTAAGATTTATTCTGCCTAACTGCAAAAACTGTACAGTGCCAGTGGGATTGTGGGAATTTTATTTTTTCTTTTGCTGCGGTAAAAATCTTATCAGTTCAAATCTGCATGGTGGCGTGGTGGTTAGCTCTCTTCCCTTGCAGTCCGAAACATCCAATAGAATCGTGCGCTCCAATAAAACAGATAGGGTATATAAAGTCTGTCTCAGCAGTGGCGGCACAAAGTAATCGGCGTCACTTGGCCAAGTTGATCCACCTGGCAGATTGCTGTCAAGGCGTCGATCAGGAGCTACTGTACACACACCGGATTATCGGCTGAGGTGGTCGTTATCGGGTGCCTCAGCCTACTTTAATCAAGCATGTGTTTTCGGAGCTATAGAATATGAAAGCTGCCATCTTTTAACACTTGTCTTGGTGGTCACTGCTGTATAAGGCTGATGGGGTGCTTCAGTTATGTATCATTGCCCATTTGTTGGTGGTGTTTTGATTAGTAAGCATAACTAATATATTGCCAAAAGTAAGGCTTTAAAAGGACCCTGAGCTGTGTAATAAAATAGAAAATAGGGCGTATCTGGGGCTTCCTCTAGCCCACCATTGACTGCGAGGTCCCCGGCATCCTCTTGGCCTCCTCTGAGCTCCCGTTGGCGGTTCCGGTAATGTGCTGACTTCTGCTGAAATTGTGCATGCTCACCTCTGCTGAATACTCATCGCATCATCATGCCGGCCGCAGCAAGAGTCCTGCGCATGCGCGGTTCAGTCTTTAGAGAAACTCGCATGTGCAGGACTTCTTAGGCGGCTGACGAGTTGACGCGATGGGTACACAGCATGAGCTCGCGCGACTTCATCTGCAGTCAGCACATTACTGAAGCTGGCGCGCGGAGCTACAGTGGGCTGCAGGAAGCCCCAGGTAAGTCTTGTTTTCTATTTTGTTGCACAGCTCAGGGTCACTTTTTAACTGATTTTGAATAAAGACAATATAGAATATAAAGCAGGGAACCATGATAAGAGATTGTTGACACGCCCCCTCGAGAAAGCCAGAAGTGAACCGGCGAAACATGTCGGGTCTGCATGGCGTGATGGTGTGACCCGCGTGGAGTACACCTACCCTCCGCTAACCTCAGTGTGCACCGCTCTGCACCCACTGTCTTTCTCAGCATACGTCTTGCTCCTACATCTCGGCCCGATGGACTATTGAGCTGCCCCATGGCTGCACATACCCCTTGCCTCCAGCGCACTAGCTAGCAAGGACCCCTCTATGGATTACAAATGATGACAACCATACTGACACTTACAAACAAACAAACACAGAACATTTATATCGCGCTTTTCTCCTGGCGGACTCAAAGCGCCAGAGCTGCAGCCACTAGGACGCGCTCTATAGGCATTAGCAGTGTTAAGGAGACTTACCCAAGATCTCCTACTGAATAGGTGCAGGCTTACTGAACAGGCAGAGCCGAGATTCGAAACCAGGTCTCCTGTGTCAGAGGCAGAGCCCTTAACCATTACACTATCCAGCCACTGGATATCACTTGTGTGATATACACAGTATCTACGGAACAGGACACAGGGAATCCTACCAGACTACCAACATCGTGGAACGGATAGAGTATGCTACCAGAACCCTGACTCATGCATTGATGTGCTTTGCACTAACCGTGTTATCTCAGTGGCCTGCAATCTATGAACTGGCTTTTGCTTTGCTGCATATGCTTTCTTCTGCTATAAATGCATGGTGTGTCCCGGCCTAACTAATAACTTGCTGTGTGCATTACACTATTCAAGGAATTGTGTTTTATTAAGTCCATTCTTTTTGCTATGGAACAAGGAGCTTGAGATATATTGCCTATAAACATACAGACATATTTTTTGACAATCGCCTTTAAAGAGAAACTCCAACCAAGAATTGAACTTTATCCCAATCAGTAGCTGATACCCCCTTTTACATGAGAAATAGAATGATTTTCACAAACAGACCATCAGGGGGCACTGTGTGACTAATTTTGTGCTGAAACCCCTTCCACAAGAGGCTCTGAATACCGCAGTACTCTGGGCAAACTGCCACAATGTAACAATGTTCACAGACAGGAAATGGCTGTTTAAAGCTGTCTGTAACAGCCAGAGCAGCTAGAAACAGCTACATAACTTGCCCACAGTAACAATGTCACCATGTAATACATGTCAGAATGTGAATCTGGGAGAGGAAAGATTTTACAATGAGCAAACACTGACTAAATCATCTATACATAATTATTGTAAAAATGAAGCACTTTTTTTTTATTAAATTATTTTCACTGGAGTTCCTCTTTAAGGAATGTTTTGTCCCGGTGTGCATGTGCGTATGAGTGGTAAGGGTAGTGATCTGTGAAGGAGGAAGAGATGAGGTGAGGCCAGCACTGCGATTAGGGTAATTTATTAAGTCAGATAAAACAGAGGCACTTACAGTCTAGAAGGTCGGATGCAATGCGGGGAGGTGGGCGCCAGGTCTATGTCCCCCTGCGGACGTCCGTTTCGCGCAGCAAGCGCTTGTTCACCCCATTGCGGTGAACAAGCGCTTGCTGCGCGAAACGGACGTCCGCAGGGGGACATAGACCTGGCGCCCACCTCCCCGCATTGCATCCGACCTTCTAGACTGTAAGTGCCTCTGTTTTATCTGACTTAATAAATTACCCTAATCGCAGTGCTGGCCTCACCTCATCTCTTCCTCCTACACAAGTTTGTCTGCTGCCACACAGCCTGTGCACGCTTTTAAAGGGGATTACACTGCCTCAGTCATATGCCAAAGAAGGTCAAGTCCAGTCCCCTGCTGCAATCTTGAGTGCTGGAGTTTTCATCTCCTCTACCTCCTAGTGATCTGTGAAGAGTCGGCCGACTTCCTTGTGGGTGTACATCTTTTTAAAGGTTTTTTTTATGTAACAGTATTTCAAAGTTTGTATTCCTATATAACTAAGATCTTTTATTGGAGTGTACTCCTCCTCCATTGACCCTTACAGTTTTTCAAACATAACAGAGTTGTTTAGGATCTGTTTACTGCCTTCCCATGTAATTATGTAGTTGTCTTTTTACAGATACCTTGGTGGGGTCCACATTGCAGACATCAGGAAGACATTATGGCGAATCCCCATTACATAATGAAAAGTTGTACTGTCTTTGCACTGACTCTGATGACTTTATTTGGATTCTTGGTCCACTTTGAGAATCGAGATTTACTTCAAAAACGCAGTTTGCCACAAAGACACCTCGAGTTGCGAAAGAAAGTATTCCAACAGCCTGTGAACAATCAGACCTATCCAGCCTTCCGCCATCCTTTGGCCCCACCTTACCCATATCCGTATGAGTTCCTCATCAACCAGCCAGATAAATGCAATGACAGAACGCCCTTCTTGATCTTGCTAGTTATTGGTAAAGTCCATGATTTCGAGACTAGACATGCCATACGGGCAACCTGGGGCAATGAAAGTAACTATGATGTTGACGTGTTGAGGATATTTTTGCTGGGATTTTCAAGTTTTGCCTCACGCAGAACTCAAATGATGCTGGAAGAGGAAAGTGAGGCCTTTAGAGATATAGTCCAACAAGACTTCATGGACACCTACTACAATCTGACCCTAAAGACTTTATTGGGCATGGAGTGGGTGACTAAGTTCTGCCCTAACGCAAGCTATGTAATAAAAATTGACAACGATCTGTTCCTTAACGTTGACTATCTGGTTCACAATCTTCTTTTTCCAGAGCTTCCTGTCCGTGAAAACTATTTTACAGGATATATAATGGCCAATACAAAACCATTAAGGAGCAAAGCATACAAATGGTATGTTCCTGTGGAAGTCTACCCCAACGACACTTATCCACCCTACTGCGTTGGGCCTGCATACGTCTTTTCGGCTGACATGGCAAGAAAAATCTATGATGTATCACAAAGGATTCGAGTCATTCCTATGGAGGATTCCTTTATGGGGATTTGTCTATATGAGCTCCATATTACAATTACACCACCTCCTTGGGGTTTATTCAATGGCAATTACATGGAATATAACCGATGTCAATTTCACAAGCTTATCACAGTCCACCATTATACAAGTGATCAGTTGCTTAAAATATGGCCAGATTTTTGGACTTTGAAAACCTTAGGTTGCAGCAAGTAAAGTACAACTACAATATTTTATGATCTATGTATGTAATTAGGACATGCGGGTACTTTGTTAATTACCCATCCCCACACCCATGAAGTTACTTCGTTAAATTCACTTATCCAAAGAAAATAATCAGATTCAAACAGACTTTTTGCATTCTGAAATAAGTGAGTTGTTGTCTGGCATTAGTGGTGGGATGGATGTAGAAATGTTCTGTTAAAAAATACTAGTTCTAGGTGATACCGTTAAAGTGTTAAGGTGTGCACAACCAGGTGGTGGGTCT
Source organism: Hyperolius riggenbachi (assembly GCF_040937935.1). Classification (NCBI taxonomy): domain Eukaryota; kingdom Metazoa; phylum Chordata; class Amphibia; order Anura; family Hyperoliidae; genus Hyperolius; species Hyperolius riggenbachi. The sequence goes on from NC_090648.1 coordinate 70,907,802, forward strand.
TTCCCGAAGGATGCAATGTCTATAACTGAAACTGCAAAGGATCTATTGTAAGGTATCTCAACTCAAGTACCAACAACAGGACAGGTTATGCAGAAAACCACAAACCTTCACAGCTGAGGTAATTAGTGTCTCAGCACAGCTCATTAACTACCTCTGTGGATTTCCACAAAATGCACTGTTTGGGGTACTTGAAGACTGAGTTGAGAAACCCTGATCGCGTACTGGTAAGGCTGTTGCCTTTGATGTAAGATTTGAGGCCTTGATTAGGATTCGAATCCTGGCTCAAGCCATTCCGTAATACAGTAATGGCCCATACTCACGGGCTGCAAAAGTGGCCTGTCGCCAGCACACGTGAGCGTGTGCGCGACAGGCCGGCGACAGCTCGTCGCCAGGTCCCTCCGCATACACACGACGGAGGGACCTGGCAACTAATGCGGCGGAAGCTGTCGCTGTTGTTCCTCCCCCCGCCGGAAGTTGATGGTATTCCCTGGGTGTTGCTGTCGCTAGTCCGCATACTCGGACTAGCGACTAGCGACAGTTGCGGCGGAGATGCGGCGGCAACTGTCGCCGGGCGATTGACCGCGCCAATCGCCTGGTGACAGGAGCGACGGTTCGGGGTGCGTGCCCATGCAACGGCTCATACGCATGGGCGACCTGTCGCCGCAACACGCGCGTGTTGTGGCGACATTTGTAGCCCGTGAGTATGGGCCATAAGGAGTCTTTGGCAAGGCTCCCTAATGATCCTCATCGCCTCTGGAGCACGCCCCCTACGTGGCTGCAGGTCTGGTGCATTCAGTCCGCCAGGAGAAGAGCATGATATAAATGTGTCTTGTCTTATTTTACTGACTCCAAGATACCCAAACAATAATGCTTTGAAAAGCTTTGGGATAGTTAATTGATCAAAATAGGCGACCGGGTGTGGTAATAAATGTATCAGGAGCGAGCCAGGGCAAAAACGCCAACATGTCCATAGTTTTCTACTGCAATGAGAAAAGTAAAGTTAATACCACCCATTAGTGTAGCTGGAGTGTATTTGCACATGTTTAAAATACCTTAAAGGAACACTACCAAAGTTTTAGTTTTTTTTCCTGAAACCCTTTAGGATGAAGAAGGGACTTAGAAATGACACATAGTGGTAGTAAAAGAAGAAAAAAAATCTGTCACCTTATCAGACCTTGTATATGGAGTGCTAGGACAGTGGTGTCGGGTGAAGGCAGTGCGCGGTGATAGGAATGTGTAAGAGGATAAACAATCCACTCTATGCTGACAGGAGAAAGGCTTGTGGGCAGGCAGATTGCAGACAGCCTGTGTGAATCAGGATTCCACACTCTATAGTGAGAAATTCATTGACTCGATGAACTTCTCACATACTGTGTCATTACTAAGTCCCTTCTGCCTCCTAAATGGGTTCAGGAAAAAAAATTGAAGACGTTTTAATTGCATTAATTGTTAGTGCTGGGCACACACCTTTCAGTTTATTTCAGCTATCATTTTACCATTATTTGAAACAAAGGTTGGGTGTAGTTTGAAATCATTTGCTGAGTTTTCCAGATGTATGCAAACCATTTCCTTTAATTTAAGCGCAGGAGGAAATCACTAAATGACTTGAGCTCCAAGCCCTGTGTACACTAGCCCAAAAGCTACTGTATACGCTCATGGGTAAGCTGATCCACAGATAAGCCCCTCACACTCTACTGGCTTAAAATATATAGGCCAATTGTAGTGACCCGTTAATAGGCTTGACCCCCTCCCCCCCATCTGTCGCAAAGTAAAACTATCTTTCCTCACTCCCACTTGAGTCCTCACATCTCCCTTGCAGCTTAAAGGTTACCCGAAGTGACATAAGCAGTTTATACACAGTGATGTACAATGTGTTTTTTTAATGGGATTTAACCATTTCATTACCTCCAGTACAACTATCTCTTGTTATCATTAAAAATGGGCATAATTGCTAAAATCTAGATTTTGTTCCAAGTTTGAAGGTGAATTTTCTTGTTTGGGTTCAATTTTCAGCTTTTTACATAAGTCTATAAAGCGGACTTTCAGGGTTAATCATCATATAGCCCCTGAACGTATGCCAAATTCTCTTAGGATAGAATACCAGCCTGCATAGGGGACAAGAGGTTAACAGTAGTTTGGGAGGGGGTACCTCATGCTGTTTTTTCAATGTGCGTCTACATGTGTGCTGTCACTTTAGATGTTAAACGTTTTACCATTTGAAGGATTGCAATGAATTTGACTGTTTTGTTAATTTAATATTAGTCGTTGTTGTTGTTTTTTTATTTATTAATAAAATAATTTCTACTTTAGTTTGTTTCCTTTCAACTTCCTCCCACCTTCACACATCGACTCATTCAAAAATCCAAATCCACAGTCAAAGATAAACTGGCATCAGGCTCTTGTTGTAAAGAAAGTTGTCAAATTTTTATTCCACACACTTAAAAACAGATAGGTTTAACTTACATTGTGGGTCCCTGTACTTAGGACCGTTTTGCATACAAGCACATAAAAAAAGGCAGTAATAAGGTTTTACGGTTCCCCAATCTCCAATCCAACTAGTTTTGCCCTGTCTGGCTTCATCGGGGTAGGCCAACAAGAGCCTGATGCTAGTTTATCTGTGACTGTGGTGGGGGCCACTTGTGAGTGTCATCTCTTTGCACTGGATGGCTGCTGCAAGCTGTAATTGATTGTGTTTGGAGATATTCTACATGGATCTTATATGAGGAGTGATGCACTGAAGTTTTGGATAAAAATCTTTTTTAAAGTCTGCGGTGACTGGATCCTCTGGCAGCACATCTGCTGTTCTATATACCCATCCAAGTATTGAAAGCACCTGTGTACTACATTTTATTGATATTCTTTGCTAGTGCAATTTATCATCTCTACACGTGTCCACGCAGACATGGATTAACCCTTTGCTGACCGCACCACACCAATCGGCGTGAACGCGGCGGCAGCCCCAGGACCACTCTACGCCAATTGGTGTGAAGTCCTGGGGAGGGGTTTTGCAGGAAATCGCGCGCACCGATGCATGCGCATCTTCGCTTGAGCTCCGCCCTGTCATCAGTCCCCACGCGGCGCTGGTGCCTATGACAGCCGATCACAGTGATTGGCTGGCGGGGGGAGGTGGGAGGGCTGGCCACAAAATAAAAAAATAGCTATACTTTAAAAAGATACAATCAAATATTTATAAAAAAAATAAATACTCACAGGATCAGTGATCACGGATCAGTGAGCAGAAAAGGGGTGGGGGGGAATCACTTGTGTGCTGAGCTGTACGGCCCTGCAGCGAGGCCTTAAAGCTACAGTGGCCTAAATTGTGAACAATGGCCTGGTCACTTGGGGGGTTTAAGCCCGTGGTCCTTAAGTGCTTAGGATGTAATAGGGCTCTAGGCAAGGTAGTAGATTCAGGGTCCCTTTGTGGGTTTTTTGGTAAGATGAAGTGGAGAGAGGATTATAGACGGTGGTAGCTGGGCCCCTTGACCTCTACTATGCTTCAGTCTCCTGCCTAGGATGCCTGGTGGATGATCCTGTTCTGTGCCCACGCCTTACACTGCTCCACTCCTAGTCCTCTACCGCTCCATCTCAAAACATTTCCAACTGTAACTGATTCTACCTCTGCCCAGCCTGACTAGAGATGGTTAGAGAGATGCAAATAATTCTGGCTTGTCTGCATATGTCATGCAAATTATATATATATATATATATATATATATATATAACCAATCAAAATCGCAGGAAATGGCTTCGAATGACTCAATTATTATAATTATCATTGTGTATGTATATAGTGTTGAAATCTTCCACAGTGCTTTTCAGAGGTCTCAAACTCAATTTACCTGGGGGCCGCAGGAGGCAAAGTCAGGATGAGTCTGGGCCGCATAAGGGATTTCACACAAAAAAGTCAATCAGCAGCTACCCCCCCCCCCCCCCATCCCTTGCATTGATTTTTATTTCAAAATCAAATTCACACTGAAGCGAACTATTTTGCCTATTTTACCTTGTAGTGCTGAAGCTGAAAGCTCTGCCCCCTCCAGGAAATGCCGGTGGATTGCCCCCCGGGCGATTTGGGGGCTCTGCAGCCCTCGTTTAGCGGCGGGCATGCGGCGGATTACTTGGGAGCATTGAAGCGAACTATACGGAAGCTTTTGCCGGCACGGGTCACAAAATATTGTATCGAGAGCCGCAAATGGCCCGTGGGCCGCGAGTTTGAGACCCCTGTTTTACATAGTGTAGCAAACTGGAAGAGGGGAGGCAGGCACTCAGAAAAACTGTGGGTGTAATTGTTGCAGCTGATAGTTATTGAGAACCTCCAGCAGATGGTACGTGCTCACGACAAAAATGGACAAAACATTGCAGGAATCTCATAAAAGAAAAAGCAGAATATGTCTGGCACTGTAGCTTTAATGCAAAAACAGCAGGTGTACAGGCATGTATGGTGAACCGTTCACAAAAACATCTGTGAAAAGTGGTGGTACTTATCGTGCTCTGCTGGAGAAGGGAGGCAGCTGTGGGCGCCAGAGGGTGCACAGCCTTACGACCGTTTCGCAACGGGGTGAGCATTGCTTCCTCGGAGGCTAATGTGCACGTAAATTAAAGCTACAGTGCCAGACATATTCTGCTTTTTCTTTTATGCGACTTTTACATAGTGTGTATAAAAAGATACCAGAGTGCATTCCACAGTCATAGTGTCATAGTGTGTCAGTTAGAGTGTGTGCTCCAGTGCTGCTAGCTTAGTAAGGGCTGTACACAGTGATAAACCGAAAGCTGTTCAGTGATTAACCCCTTCACTACCACTACACTATTGTTAAATCATTAATTAGCTTGATGTCATTTGTGTGAAAGTCAGTGTGTGCTGTAGGCAGCTGCTATGTGTCTGTGTGTGTGCTGTGCACAGACCAGGCCAGCTGCTGCCTGCTGGCCAGCTATTAGCCTTCGGTATAGGTTAGGGATTAGGGGATAGGATTACTGTTATTGTGTAGTAAGTACTGTAGTACAGCAGTCAATGCTAGTAGTTGTTAGAGTAGTAGTACCACTGTGTTAGCTTTCTACAGAACTGCTGTGCTGTGAGTAGTGCCAGTGTGACAGTTAGTGTGCACTAGTGTCTTCTCCTCTGTCTGTCACTCTGCACTGTCTGACTGTCTGACTGCCACTCTGCACTTGCCAGTTGCCATGTGTCACGTGGCACTTGCCAAATGTCATGTGACACTTGGCACGGTTGGACTTTGGACACAATGTGGGCTGCACGACCGCTGTCTGGAACCCAGGCCTAATGTTAATTGACAGCCATTTTTTTTGGGGGGGGGGGATTTGAAGTCCCCATATCATCAATTAGTATTACCCTTTACAAAATAATGATGATACATGCCTCATTAACCCTAAAAACCTTTTTTAACCCTCCTGGCGGTTTGCAAAAAAATCGCCAGGGGGCAGCAAATCTTTTTTTTAAAATTTTTTTTTTTTTTTTTTCATGTAGCGAGACAAAGTCTCGCTACATGATAGCCGCTGCTCAGCGGCATCCCCCCAGCCCCTCCGATCGCCGCCGGCGATCGGAGATCCGGAGATCCCGTTCAAAGAACGGGATCTCCTGGAGGGCTTCCCCCGTCGCCATGGCGACGGGCGGGATGACGTCACCGACGTCATCGACGTCGTGACGTCAGAGGGGACTCCGATCTGCCCCATAGCGCTGCCTGGCACTGATTGGCCAGGCAGCGCACGGGGTCTGGGGGGGGGGCGGCCGCGGCGAGAGGAATTGCGGCGGATCGGCGGGTAGCGGCGGCGATCGGGCACTGCACGCAGCTAGCAAAGTGCTAGCTGCGTGCAGCAAAAAAAAAATTATGCAAATCGGCCCAGCGGGGCCTGAGCGGTGCCTTCCGGCGGCATAGCCCGAACTCAGTTCGGGCTTACCGCCAGGAAGGTTAAAGCAATTCAAAGGCCACTTCCGGTTTTTCTATCCAGATATCCGAATCCGGCCAGATACCCCGGATACTGAGGTCAGATATCCGATTCGGATCCGGATTGGAAAATTTTGAACTCGGATATCCGACTCAGATCGGATATCTGGGTATTCGGATCCGAATAGGATCCAGATAGTAAAAAGGGGTAACCGAGCAGCACTGGTCAGTAGGGGGCCCGCCAAAGCGCTGTGAGCAGGAGGGGTGGCAGCGCAGTAAAGGGGGAGCAGCAGGCACAGCGGCGGGAAGGGGGGCATCTACCCCCCTTCCCTCACCTTGGGGCCCCCCTTCCTCACTCCACCCTCCAGAATTTAGTAGTGTCGGCGGCTGGCAGCAGGTTGGGACTTGCCACTTCTCTTCCAGCCGTGGAAGTGAGCTCTGCGTGCCTCTAGTCTGGTCTACTCAAGACCAAACTAGCGGCACACAGAGCTCACTCCCGTGACTGGAAGAGAAGCAGTAAGTCACTGCCCGCTGCCAGCCGCCGACACTACTAAATTCTGCAGGGGGAACGAGGAAGGGGGCCTCAAGGTGAAGGAAGGGGGGGGGAGACATCCCCCCTTCCCCTCCGCTGTGCCCGCTGCTCCCCTTCACTGCACTGCCACCCCTCCTGGGGCCACTTACCGACCTGTCTACATATACTGGGGACACCTATACACTGGCTACCTATTCTAGAGACACCTATACACCTGGCTACTGATACTAAGAACACCTATACTCCTGTCTACCTATTCTGGGGACACCATTACACCTGGCTACATATACTGGGGACACCCGTACACCCGGCTACATATACTGGGGACACTCGTACACCTGGCTACATATACTGGGGACATCTGTACACCTGGCTCCATATACTGGGGACACCTGTACACCTGGCTACATATACTGGGGACACCTGTACACCTGGCTACATATACTGGAGACACCTGTACACCTAGCTACATCTACCGGGGACACCTATAGACCTGGCTTTCTGTACTGGGGACACCTATAGACCTGGCTATCTAAACTGGGGACACCTATAGACCTGGCTACTTATACTGGGGACAGTTATAGACCTGGCTACCTATATTGGGGATACCTATAGACCTGGTTACTTCCACTTGGGATACCTATAGACCTGGTTACCTATACTGGGGGCACCTATTTTGGGGGAACTGCTGCCAGATTAACTATTTTTGGGGAACTGCTGCCAGATTACATCTATTTTGGGGGAACCACTGCCATATTATCTGTACTTTGGATGATCCAAATTGTGTGGATTTTTGGTGAAATGCTGTCAGATTACATGAATTTTGGGGGGAAACACTATGGCGGAGCTCAGACTTCACCGGCAGACCTTTTACACCACTGCTTAGGACATGTACATTTGCCCCCACCCACCCATGACCACGCCCACATTCTGTTGTGTGACCATGCTCATTTTTTCAGCCAAGGGTTTGTTTTTTTTAAATCTCCTTTGTACATTTATATATCTTTGTCTGCAAAAAATAATGTGAAAGGTTGGCAACACTGGTACTGGGTCCCATAATCTCCTATTGCCTAGGGGCCCCATGAGTTGTTAGTCTGCCCCTGTCCAGAGGTAGCCCCCGCGTGGAGTCATATCTGGCCACAGCCGTGGAAAGGAGCTAAGCTGAATTATTGTAAATACCTTCTGTTTTAAGAAGGCAAATTTATACTCAGTGTTGCTTTTTAGTAAGTGGGCTTTTCTGTCTTTTAGCCCCTCCAGTACCGGCTTTTGGCTTTATCCCTTGTGCAATGAAAATTCCCTGATTCTCCAAATCTTTTATTGATATTATTTACAGTAGATGATAAAATCTCCAGGTTATTTGCCAGTGCATATTTCTTTTTAAATTGTTACACACTTTGCCCACACAGTGTTTCCCAGGGTGGTGTACCCCTTCCCATGTTTACTCCTGAGAGATTCAGCCACTCTATTTCTATACCCAGTCATATTTCTGACCTGTTGACAGTTAACCTAATTAATGAATGTGTGAATTCAGCATCGATCAATAACATAACAAATTATACAGTACTGAAATCTATCAATCAAGTCCTACTGCGGATGTTGATCAGTGAGGTCATTATGAGTGTCAGTAGGATGTGATCCACCTAAAGTGAACAATGAATTGTATGTAGTGTGAGGGTGTGAACCCACATAGTAATTTGGCCTCTGTGGATATGTGGTAGAGAATGTGTTTTTGTATACACAGTTTTCAGCCTTGTAACCCCTTCTTTATTCTTCAAGCATAGTAGTAGCAGTAGGGTACTGTACCATATTAGCCATCAGTAAAAGCAAGAAGTTTTGAATGTATTGGCTAACTTAAAAGAATAAGAGTAAGCAAGCTTTCGGAAGCCTGACGACGGCTATACAGCCGACAACTTGCTTACTCTTATTCTTTTAAGTTAGCCAGTAAATGGTATCATCCTGATTCAAAACTTCTTGCTTCTTAATTCTTATATTTCCCATCCGTACAGCGCCACTTAAATACTTCAATCCATTTATAATCTTGAAGGTCTCTTTTTTTATATTTTCTGCTTTTTGTTTCTTAACTCCAGATCTATATTCTTCAAATAATGTTGTAGCTCCTTAGAGAGGATATCATATTCAGGTAGGTTCGTAAAGGGCTGTAAAAATCAGTTTTACAGTACAATACTGTTGGTGTGTGTCGTCCAACTGTCAAAGAATATTTTATACACGTGTGCGAGGGGCTTTGCTGGTCCCTCACCTCCTCTGTACTTCAAAATGGTTGTTACTATCTCACACAATGTGATAAGGAAAAAACAGACCATGTCAGCTTACAAGGATGGCTATTAAAATGAGCAGGATGCTCAATGACTGGTATAAAGTGACTCTGACGTGACAGTTAAAAATGGCGCACGGCGCCAGGGGAATAAAAAGGGCGCCCCATAGACTTACATTATATACACGCTATTTAGCGTTATAAGTGTTTAAAAAATGGCGCAGGTAGTGTGCCTTACACTTATAACGCTAAATAGCGTTATAAGTGTTCAAAAATGCAGCAGGGGTCGGGGGAGGAGAGAGGCAGCGGGACACTGGAGGGCATAGGCATCGGGGAGGATGTGTGCAGTAGCATACGTTACCTTGTCCTGGGCCGCCGATCGCTCCTTCCCTCCGCTCCTGCACTTCTTCCATTCGTTTACTGTAGTCCTGCAGCCGGCCAATCACCATGTGGCTTCAGTCTCCGCATGGTGATTGGCCGGCTGCAGGACTACAGCAAACGAATGGAAGGAGCGGAGGGAAGGAGTGATCGCCGGCCCAGGACAAGGTAACGTATGCCTCTGCATACATCCGCTGCCTATGCCCTCTAGTGTCCCGCTGCCTCTCTCCCCCAGCCCCCGCTGCCTCTCTCCCCCAGCCCCCGCTGCCTATACTAGCAGCCCCCTGCATATTTTTCATGGCGCACCGCTCTGCAATCTATGTATCATAAAACAAAATTCACCGTTTTATTGTATTTACATTAAAACGGTAAATAGCGTTTTATGATACATTTATCGGCAGAACGGTGCACCATTTTTCTCCCTGCGCCATTTTCAGATGTACCCGACTCTGATGCTATTACTGATCACACTCAAATGATTGTTAGCCTCCTTAGCAAATGTTCGCACTGTTCCACCATGGGAAACAAGGGTGTAAAATATACATTCAGTGACACAGAACTTCTCCATGTTTTACCCCAGAGAGCTTCATCAGGAAGTGAAAAATATTGAACCTACAATAACAATATTTACAATAGCCCCACCACATATCAACATTTCTCCAGCAGATTATCAGCCCCTATCAGATCTGGCTTTTACAGCAAATAAAGTATACTTTATCTTTTTAGTACATTATTAGGGGTTTCCATAGGACCTCATTTTGTTACGATTATTCCTTAGTACAACATTCGGAAATATTGCATTGTATTAGGTATTTAAAGGGCTCTAGTTTGTGGTTTAGGGAATCAATATCTTACTTAAACATGCTTAATCATGTATGTTTACCCTCCAAAAATATGTCTGTTAGTTCCTTACTACATTTTTTAAAAAGGTATAACATTTCTCATAGGAGACTGTAAGCCTCTCCTGCTCATTCAACACGAAGTCCCATCTGAGCCATTTCAGGATGTGAACTTTATGGTTATATCACTCTAGTGTGATGATCTCCCACCAAATGGAAAGTTTTTCTTCACAACGATGGCTAAGAGCTTTGAATTGATATTCAAGGCTCTCGCCATCACTATGAGCAGGTGATTTCAGTGAGAATGCCATCAAGATCATAATTACGTCTGTCCATAAATTCAAAAACCTCCTTATTGATTCTTCAATCTGACTGAAGGCAGCCATTCCACAGGACAAAAAGTTCAAACCAGTGGCAACAACGAAACACTAGCGATTTGGCTGTACGATCGACCACTCGATTTGATCATTTTATAGAATCGAGAGAGAATCGAATGTGTTCCAGAATTCCCAATCGATGAAAAGTGTCTGATTTCATGTTGAATCGACCAGCTTAGTCGATTGAACAGGAGGCAAGATATCGGTCAATCGCCCAGGAGTCGGTTACTGTTCACGTGTCATTCGATCGACTCTGAATCGATTTTTCCATTCAGAGTGTGGAGACACAACATTGGTCAGATCGAATGTGAAGGTGAATCGCATAGGATATCGCTTGTAGTGTGTGGGTCACTAGTCGATTGACTCGATCAACCATACTGAAGTCAATTCCTAATAAAGTCGATCGCCTTGTTGATTGAATCAGAATCGCTAGATGTATGGCTAGCTTTAGGATTGCTGCTGAATGAAGACCCAAGTGTCCTAAGTAGAATGAATGAATGAATTCAATGCTGATCAATAAGATAGGAAAATATACAGTAAAGTGCTCAAAACTATAAATCGAGGCCAGTCCAAATAGCAGTGGATCTAGTCATAAAGCACTGAGGGGTACTTGTGTATTATCCCGTCTAGCCGGACAGCTCGTCCGTTAGACAGGCTTAAAAAGTGTGCCCTGTGTTTCTTTAGCAGCTGATTCATCACAAATCAGCTGCTCTGTTCTGCACAGTACCATCTCTTCTCACCCGACTATAAAGTGAACCCAAAGGCTCTTTTCAGAGCCACCCACTACTGCACTACGGAGCTGTGCAACACTGTTATGAATTTAATTACCTATCCCTTACAATCTAGTAGTAGCCACTGCCTCAATTCAATCACTACGGAGCGGTATACTGCTATTGCGCTATCCGCTGTACAGTGTTCCCCGAATATTCAGACTCTCCCACTCAGATCGGCTGTGCTGGCAGGAGGATTTCCACGCTGCAGTAATTACTCCCCTCCTGCAGCCGTGCGGTGCTATACATGTATGCGGGAAGCCCTAGTTCAGGGAATACTGAATGCAGTAGGTTCATCCTGCAGCTTTTAACTGGGAGGCACACGTTTTCACGAGAGAACTCTGGATACTTGGAAATGCAGCAGAGTCTCCGGGAAGCGAGTCGACAGCACTTCTCGTGCATTAATCTGTACTAGTCGACCCGCGGCGTAGCATACGCCGCATAAGAGGGTAGAGGGCAGGAATGGGATATTGGGCACAGCAGCGGGGAGGGGGGTTGGACCCCCCCCTCAACTGGGTTCCCCATGTGTGCTCTACCTCCAGCTTAAAGAGGATCTGTAACATGAAAAGATCCCCTGGGGGGTACTCACCTTGGGTGGGGGAAGCCTCCGGATCCTAGTGAGGCTTCCCACGCCGTCCTCCGTCCCTCAGGGGTCTCGCTGCAGCCCTCCGTGGAGTCCGTGCAGCGGTGACGTCAATATTTACCTTCCTGGCTCCTGCGCAGGCGCTCTGACGGCTGTCGGCTCCGAACTACACGGAAATACCCGATCGCCGTCGGATCTGCTCTACTGCGCAGGCGCAAGTTTCCTGCGCCTGCGCAGTAGAGCGGACCCGAATGAGATCGGGTATTTCCGTGTAGTTCGGAACGGAAAGCCGCCACAGCGCCCCCGCTGGAGCCAGCAAAGGTAAATATTGAACTGACAGTCGGCACAGTCGCCGGCTGTTCGGAGGGCTGCGGCGAGACCCCCGTGGGACAGAGGACGGCGTGGGAAGCCTCATTAGGATCCGGAGGCTTCCCCCACCCGAGGTGAGTACCCCCCATGGGATCTTTTTAATGTTACAGAGTCTCTTTAAGCTCAGCAGGAACCACCCCTCACCTGGGTCCCCCATGTGCACTCTCCCTCCTGCTTAAGCACAGTAGCAGCCGCCACTATTAGTAAGAGGCAGCGGACGGGGATGACTCACCTATTCTGTGTTCCATCGTGCGTTCCACTGTCTTCACTTCCTGCAATGCCGCACACTGTATTGGTGTAAATTGCCTTTTTAAAACAGAAGGAAATCTACAATAATTCAGCTATAAGTGAACATTTGTGGTTACCCACAATGCACTGTTACTAAATATGCAAATTACCCCTTTTCACCTTTGGTAAGCTAAGCAAGCATCCAGAGCCACTGGTGTATAGCAAACATATAGCTTTAAATTTTACACAGTCATATCAAACCCACACGTAGACAGCCTGTTTCAGACTTTTGGTCCTCATCAGTACATGGCAGGGATTGATATGGCTATATGAGATAGGGCTTGGACCAACACAACAGAGTAACCAAGCAGCTCAGGGTGACCCAAACCACTCGGAATGTATAGGGGGATAAAAGGGACCAAAAAGACCTCCTACTAAAAAAAAGCAAAGCTTGGTGTAATTTGCCTTCCTAAAATGGAAGAAAATATGCAATAATTCAGCTATAAGTAAACATTTGTGGCTACCCACACTGCACTGCTACTTAGTATGCAAATAATTCCTTTTCACCCTTAGTAAACCAAGCAAGCATCCAGAACCACTGGTGTATAGCAAGCCTATAGCTTTAAATTTTACACAGCCATATCAAACCCACATGTGACAGCCTGTTTCAGACTTTTGGCCCTCATCTGTTCATGGCAAGGATTGATATGGCTGTATGAGATAGGGCTTGGACCAGTACAACAGAGTAACCAAGCAGCTCAGGGTGACCCTAACCACTCGAATTGGATAAAATGGTGGATAAAAGGGTGGATAAAAGGGACCAAAAATACCTTCTACTAAAAAAAATCAAAGCTTGGTGTAATTTGTCTTCTTAAAACAGAAGAAAATCTGCAATAATTCAGCTATAAGTGAGCATTTGTGATGACCCAATGCACCACTACTAAATATGCAAATTATTCCTTTTCACCCTTGGTAAGTCAAGCCAGTGCTGGGCCGAAATTACGCATGAGCGTAATTACGCACCGTAATTCAATGCAAATTTACGCGTCAGCAATACGCGTAACTTACGGTCTTACATGTAATTATTTACGCGTAAGCAATTAAGTGGTATCGTAATTACGCTGTGTACCGTAATTGCTAGGTATGCGTAATTTTACGAAGACTTACGCGTAATTTTACGCGTAATTACTAACGTAAAAACTCCCCTTTTCTAAGAGTAGCCAATCAGTCAACATCCTAAGCAACCAATAGTATCTTCTCCCGCCCTTCAGTATATAAGCGTACATTTTGACGCATACAAATGATGTGTACGCAATAGCTGTCACATTGACGGCTATTGCGTACACACCGTCCGTATGCATCAAAAAGTACGCATTAATGGGTATTACGGCACTATGCGTAACATCGTAGTGTAAGCACCTACATTACAGTATCCTTACGCGTAATTACAGTGATGAACCGTAGATAATTTCTAACGCCGTAACCATAATTGCATAATAGCATAAAATTACGCATAATGATCCGTAAGCGTAGATTTTTCCATTATGACCAGCACTGAGTCAAGCAAGCCTATAGCTTTAAGTTTTACACAGTCATATCAAACCCACATGTGACAGCCTATTTCAGCCATTTGGTCCTCATCAGTACATAGCAGGAATTGATAAGGCTGTATGAGATAGGGCTTGGACCAGTACAACAGAGTAACCAAGCAGCTCAGGGTGACCCAAACTTCTAAGAATGTATAGGAGGATAAAAGAAACCAAAAAGCTCTCCTACTAAAAAAAAAAGCAAAGCTTGGTGTAAATTTTCCTTCTTAAAACAGAAGCAAATCTGCAATAATTCAGCTATAAGTGAACATTTGTGGTTACCCACAATGCACTGCTACTAAATATGCAAATTATCCCTCTTTGCACTTGGTTTGATATGACACTACTTCTTCTTCTTGCTTGGACCAGCCCCTTCTTCTTGCTTGGACCGGCCCTGGGGGCAGGGCGCTACTTCTTCTTCTTGCTGGAAGGTTGAGGCACTTAGCCTATTATATATATAGATAATCTAGCCTGATTCCTGACGAGTCTGTGCAGCTGGCGGGCTTGATCAGGAGCGGCCCAGCTGACACGGGGAGGCGCTGCCCGTGCGCAGCACTATACAGCGAGCCGTGATCCGGGCTGTTCCAGCCACCAGCCTGGGGAAGCAGTGACAATCCGGGATGTAAGGGAGGGAGGGGAGCTGTCACTGGAAACGCCCCGTCTGCCCCGATCCTCCTCCTATTATTAATATTGTGTATTATCCGTCTAGCAGGACAGAGCAGCTGATTTGTGATGAATCAGCTGCTAAAGAAACACAGTGCACACTTTTTAAGCCTGTGTAACGGACGAGCTGTCCTGCTAGACGGGATAATACACAAGTACCCACTTAGGTATTTACAGCAAATAACACCACTTTGCACAATCCAAAGAGTGACCAGCTCCAATATCAAGTAGAAAGGGGGCTTACCAGGTGAGCACAACCCACATCATAAGGTTTTGTCAGAATCTGAAATGTATTCCCATGGCAAGTCACTCCACTGTAGGTAATAATATCTATAAAAAGCATTGGTTACTCCAGTGGATCCTAATGTTGCTCCGGGTCTCCAGTGTTTAAAGACATGGGACTGCATTATTAGATGTGTGCTGATGTTGTTTATAAGAATTAGCCATATGAACACATCTTGGACACAACCTTATAATGTAGGTTGTGATCAGCTGCTAGGCTCCCTCCTTACTTTTGTATTTATAGTGCTCTCGGGGGGGGGGGGGGGGGGGGGGGTGAGCAGTAGGGATGGTCAGTGGCGTACCTAAGGCATATGACACCTGGTGCTGGGTATTAAATGACATCCCCCAACCTTTGCCTAAAAAAATAAAAGGAGTTAGTGTGGCATGCTGCCAGGGTGGGTAATGCAAGGTATAGGTGCCCCCAGTATAGGTAGCCTGGTATAGTTGCCCCCAGTATGGGTAGCGTGGAATAGTTGCCCACAGTATAGGTAGACTGGAACAGTTGCCCCCAGTATAGGTAGCCTGGTATAGTTGCCCCCAGTATAGGTAGCCTGGAATAGTTGCCTGCAGTATAGGTAGCCAGGAATAGGTGCAGCTAGTATAGGTAGCCAGGAATAGTTGCCCACAGTATAGGTAGACTGGAACAGTTGCCCCCAGTATAGGTAGCCTGGAATAGTTACCCGCAGTATAGGTAGACAGAAATAGGTGCCTGCAGTATAGGTAGCCAGGAATAGGTGCAGCTAGTATAGGTAGCCAGGAATAGCTGCAGCCAGTATAGGTAGCCAGGAATAGGTGCAGCCAGTATAGGTAGCCAGGAATAGGTGCCTGCGGTATAGGTAGCCAGGAATAGGTTCAGTCAGTATAGGTAGCCAGGAGTGGGTACTCGCAGTATAGGTAGCCAGAAATAGATTCAGCCAGTATAGGTAGCCAGGAATAGGTGCAGCCAGTATAGGTAGCAAGGAATAGGTGCCCACAGTATAGGTAGCCAGGAATAGGTGCATCCAGAATAGGTAGCCAGGAACAGGTGCCTGCAGTATAGGTAGCTATGCAGAGTATAACGCAGCTGGAAGATGTGCTTACCTTACCTGATTTGCCGCAGAGTCCACCGATATCCGACTTCCTGTCTGACCACTGAGCTCCCCCCTACAGCCTGGCACCATTTCCTGCATCACGTGATTACACGTGTGCAGGAAGTTACGCCAGTACTAGAGGGAGAGCTCTGCAATGACAGGAAGTCTGACATTGCTGGACTGCAGGGAGCAGGTAAGATATCTGCAAGGGGGTAGAGAGGGGGTGCATGGCAACCACCTGGCGGGACACTAAGGTTGCGGGGGGGGCTTTGTCACCCTTTTTGCATGCTGAGACCTGGAGTGGGCAGCTCCTTGCATTACCCCCTGAGAGCGAAACTGGGGATGGTCAATGAGAAGCAAATAATTTTGCGCAATGTTATGGAATGTATTAAAAATACATAAATACAAAGGGCTGCAGCACACAACAGGACAGAAAGTCCCTGTCACAGTTTTTTTATATAAATATATATATATATATGTATATATATATATATATATATATATATATATATATATATATATATATATATATATATATATATATATATATATATATATATATATACAGTGGCTTGCAAAAGTATTCGGCCCCCTTGAAGTTTTCCACATTTTGTCACATTACTGCCACACACATGCATCAATTTTATTGGAATTCCACGTGAAAGACCAATACAAAGTGGTGTACATGTGAGAAGTGGATCGAAAATCATACATGATTCTAAACATTTTTTTACAAATAAATAACTGCAAAGTGGGGTGTGTGTAATTATTCAGCCTCCTGAGTCAATACTTTGTAGAACCACCTTTTGCAGCAATTACAGCTGCCTTTTAGGGTATGTCTCTACCAGCTTTTCACATCTAGAGACTGAAATCTTTGCCCATTCTTCTTTGCAAAACAGCTCCAGCTCAGTCAGATTAGATGGACAACGTTTGTGAACAGCAGTTTTCAGATCTTGCCACAGATTCTCGATTGGATTTAGATCTGGACTTTGACTGGGCCATTCTAACACAGGGATATGTTTTGTTTTAAACTATTCCATTGTTGCCCTGGCTTTATGTTTAGGGCCATTGTCCTGCTGGAAGGTGAACCTCACCCCAGTCTCAAGTCTTTTGCAGTATCCAAGAGGTTTTTTTCCAAGTTTGCCCTGTATTTGGCTCCATCCATCTTCCCATCAACTCTGACCAGCTTCCCTGTCCCTGCTGAAGAGATTCACCCCCCGAGCATGTTGCTGCCACCACCATATTTGACAGTGGGGATGGTGTGTTCAGAGTGATGTGCAGTGTTAGTTTTCCGCCACACATAGCGTTTTGCATTTTGGCCAAAAAGTTCAATTTTGGTCTCATCTGACCAGAGCACCTTCTTCCACATGGTTGCTGTGTCCCCTACATGGCTTGTGGCAAACTGCAAACGGGACTTCTTATGCTTTCTGTTAACAATGCCTTTCTTCTTTCCACTCTTCCATAAAGGCCCACTTTGTACAGTGCATGACTAATAGTTGTCATATGGACAGAGTTTCCCACCTGAGCTGTAGATCTCTGCAGCTCGTCCAGAGTCACCATGGGCCTCTTGACTGCATTTCTGATCAGGTCTCTCCTTGTTCGGCCTGTGAGTTTAGGTGGATGGCCTTGTCTTGGTAGGTTTACAGTTGTGCCATACTCCTTCCATTTCTGAATGATCGCTTGAACAGTGCTCCGTGGGGTGTTCAAGGCTTTGGAAATCTTTTTGTAGCCTAAGCCTGCTTTCAATTTCTCAATAACTTGATCCCTGACCTGTCTTGTGTGTTCTTTGGACTTCATGGTGTTGTTGCTCCCAATATTCTCTTAGACAACCTCTGAGGCCCTCACAGAGCAGCTGTATTTGTACTGACATTAGATTACACACAGGTGCACTCTATTTAGTCATTAGCACTCATCAGGCAATGTCTATGGGCAACTGACTGCACTCAGATCAAAGGGGGCCGAATAATTATGCACACACCACTTTGCAGTTATTTATTTGTAAAAAAAAATGTTTGGAATCATGTATTATTTTCGTTCCACTTCTCATGTGTACACCACTTTGTGTTGGTCTTTCATGTGGAATTCCAATAACATTGATTCATGTTTGTGGCAGTAATATGACAAAATGTGGAAAACTTCAAGGGGGCTGAATACTTTTGCAACCCACTGTGTGTGTGTATATATATATATATATATATATATATATATATATATATATATATATAGTTTCAATTCGGTATTTTGCCTTTGTACTATACTAATATAAATATACTGTAGGTTTGAAATAGTGATCTATATCTTAATTTATATTTTACACCATGCCCAAATATTTTTGGGAGACAAGGAGGGTGTATAATAATATGCTGCACCACTGAATATAATGTCTCCAAAAATTATAAGCTGAAAGCATCAGCAATACTCCTTTTAATACTGGTTTTAGGTGTTCATTATCATCTGACACTTAATGTAAACTGTTGAGGCAAACTCTCATAAACAACATCAGCACGCATTGTGTAGGGCAGTCACATGTCTATCAATCCCTGGAGAATGTATAAATCCAGCCAGCCAATCTAGACTCATTTCTTTTATCAGCACAAGTGGCCATGTACAGTTCCAACTGCACAATTACAACTCAGTAGCCAAAAGCTCTTTCCACTTGCGTAATCCCAGGTGATGTTGGGTAAGCTCTCCAAGCTTCACAACCAGTGTGTATGTCAGATGTCCACAGAGGAGCAGCTATGGGAGGGCAAGAGGGGACACATGTCCCTGGGTGCAGCACTGTAAGGGGTTCAGCATGGCCACTGCAGCTCCACATGCGGGAGAGGCGGCTCGCTGGCTGCCTGAAGTGCCCCTGCTTCTCTCCCTGCCTCTGCAGAGGAGTGCAGAAGCGTTAACAGCAGTACAAAAAGCGTGACACATCTGGCTATCGAAAGAGGGGGGCACATCTGGCTATTTATAGGGGGGGCACACCTCACTATCTAAATGGGGGAAGGGGGCAGATCTGGTTATCTAAAGGGGGGTATATTTGGCTATCTGAACAGGGGAAGGGGGTACATTTGGCTATCTGAATAGGGAGAAGGGGGCACATATCACTATCTTTAGGGGGAAGGGGGTACATTTGGCTATCTAAACAACCGTGAAGGGGGTACATCTGGCTATCTAAACAGTGACCACGTCCACATTCTGATAAGTGGCCACGTACATTTTGTGCAAGGGGGGGGGGGGGGGGAGGCAAAAGTAAGCAAAGCATACAGTCAATGAAAAGTCTGCTTTCCTGTACCTGGTAACATGTGCGTTTAGAGGTAACACACTGCAGCAGTGCGTTACCATAACACTACACGTTACAAGGAATTGCAAACGTCACAGTGTGAACGCCACACAGACTTAATGGCATTGCGGTAAGCTGTGTTATAAGACTTTATAACACAGCACCGCAATGTCCTACTGTGAACCTAGCCTCAAAGAAGTGACTTAACCTGTTTTTCCAGTATCCACCAGCATTATTAGGAGGCACAACTAATGCTAGATGCAACACGCATTTACATTTAAAATAGTTAAAAAAAAAGGTGTTTTGTGCTTGTGAAGGAGGACAACATAACTGCCTAGTTACCAGCTCCCAGGAATTAACTGCACATCTTTCCATCATGGCTACACTGTTCTACACTTCAAACCCCCCGGCAGCAGGAGCCGTGCAGGGCCTGGGCATCAAACAAAACTGCCCATTGCATGCACAACCATGGATGCAAAGAAGAGCTAAGTCTGACAACCATACAGAGTGCACAAAACCAGTTCTTGGTAAAGGTAGGCAAAGGACTTATTCATAAAGAGGTCATGAATGTGGCCAAAACCAGCAGCTACGGGTGGGGAAGGAGTGGGAACAAGATTTACCAATGTAATGTGAAGATTGCTGATGTTAGAAGATGTAGGTCTGTAGTGGTAGTTGGCACTGCCAGATCTACCATGACACGACTAAGGCAATTATTTCAGAGCGGCACTCCCTAGAGGCGGCAATATGATAAGGGTCCACAAAAAAACTGTCTGCTCTCTGGACTAATCATTGTTCATTGTTCTAATGACTGCATGTGCCCACCCATTGGATTAGAAATTATACAAACTTTGGAATTTGTACACTCTCCCTGCTCCCCACTGTTCATAAAACAAACATCTGTCTCAGGCTCAACACACACCATACAATCTAGGTTGTACAGATTTACCAAATCTATGTAGTATAAGGGCCAACAGATTGAAAATACCTTGAATGATGGATTGGATAAGCTCTTATACTACATGAAAGTGGTAAGATTGAACAACCTAGATTGTATGGTGTGTGTTGAGCCTCAGTCTGCAGAAATGTTCTGATGATTTCATGTACACATTTGCAGGCTATGCAGGAGACTTTGTAGACTATCCCTTTCAGTCATCCCTTTGAAGACATTCCTTAGATGCGTTTACACACAGGCTAGTGATCTTATGGTGTCTGATTACGGACACAGTGAAGAGGGTAAGACCAACTTGTATTACATGTCTGGAGATCAGAGTGATGGGATCTGCCTGGAATCGGCAGGAAACATAAACAAATGTATGAGCACCATCATAAATATAAAAACCAGGAACAATCATAAAATGTTCATTTGTGTTTTGGAAGTGACCTAAAATACAATTTTAAAAACAAGAACAGGGCAGGGGGATATAGATCATTGCTGATTGGTAGTCAGATACATATAGATATCGCAGCAAGGCATTAATGGCTCAATCAGTTCAAAGAAAAACAATTATTCTCAATCTAATTGAACTTCTTTTTTTGTTGTGCTTATTGATTCTGGTTACTTAGCTGTTGTGAATGTGTAAACATCCTAGGATATCTTTGGTTTTTAAAACGGGTCACTGTTTCTGGCTTTCTGTAACTTTGAGTCACTCTCCCCAACCCCCACATACACACTGAGCAGGAATGATGAGGAAGAGGCACACTTGCCCACTAAACACCAATGGCAACCAGGTACGGTGACTGCACTTTGGTTGGTGGGATGATGCGCAGCATGTTGGGGTCTTTTTTGTATCTTTAATGCCCACTGACACACCAGTGATGGTACATGGGGGCATTTTTTGCAGTTGGGATGGAGAAGGAGGACGGGAGAAGCCTCAATAGGATCCAGAGGCTTCCCCCGCCTGAGGTAAGTAACCCCCCCCCCCCCCCCCCCCCCGGACATTGTTTTATGTTTCTGCTTTTCTATAAAGTGTACCAGAGGCAACATGTGGCATGATGAGGTTAACCTGTGTACATAAACTACAAGACATATTACTAACCAGCCTGTTTTACTTGTTTTCATTTGCTGCCTGGAAGAGTTTATTGTTAGGCATGGAAGTGACAGCTTCTGTCTTATCGGTACCTCATCAGGAATGTAGTAAACATCACTGATAAACAAATTACAGCCATAGAAGTTTTCCTGTCAGAATACAACTTCTGAGGGCAGAGGGAGATTTTAAAGAAAAAGGTCAACAGTTCATGTATTTTCATTTAGGGACATGTAATAGGTTGCCACTGAGCAGAGACAACAAAAAAAAGAAAAAGCCTCATTTTTAGGAGTAGGAGGATAAATACAATTGATTGTCTCATCAGTTTATGTTAACCCAGTGTTCACTTTAAAACATAGGGGAGATTTTGAAGATAGTTGTACTTGAAAACACGTGTGTGCTTTTTTAATGAAAGTCTGTCTCTATGCAGTATTGCAAGGAGTTTCCTTATGCTGATGATATCAGTTAGTCATCACCTGGAGATATAGGACGCAATGCTACAGATCATTGTTAAATATGACTCATCTGCAGTTCATGTTGCTATAAGTGCACTGCTTACGATAACTGATAACTTGATTTGCATGTACTCATGCTTTTTATAACTCAGCACTACATGATTTTGGGTTGGTGATTATTCAAGAGTTTCACTGTGTTGATAATTGCTTACTCATTCCATTTTATTTAGAAACTGTTATTTATGCAAGCTTTGACACTCCTATTGGATCCTTGAAATGCCTTTGTAATTGGTTTTGTTCAATGGGAGTACAATTAACATGTCCCCTTTTCTCCAATAGATTTTTCTAGGAAGAGACCTCTTGTCTCCCAGCAGTGACCTCTTGTGTAGGTCCGTACACACACTTAAAGAGTCTCTGTAACAAAAGTTTCAACCTTATCTCTTTTATCCTATAAATTCCTATACCTGTTCCAATGTGGTCTGGATTACTGCAGTCTTTTCTAGTTGCACTGTCTCTGTAATATATCTATTCTTCTTTTCTTTGTCAAGCTTTGTCAACCCAGGGAGGAATGCACTGCCTCTGCTGTGATAGGGAGAAGTTATGCACGCCCCCTGCAGGCTTTGTGTGTGTGCTTTGTGTATTCCTCAGACAGTTTGTGAGGTATATATATATATTGTGTGCTGCAGTTGTGTGCTGCAGTACCCTCTGTATTTATATATATATATATATATATATATATATATATATATATATATATATATATATACACACACACACAGAGACACAGACATACATCACTTCCTGGTTAGCGCCCATGTTTTTTTGGTTGTAAGCACCGCCTAAAACTGGCGATTAAAAGCCAGGATCGCGGCAGGGAGCTGCGGAAATGGCAAAGAGGGATCCAGGAGATCACAGTGACTCGATTGGTATGTTTTTTATTGTACAAATCGGACAGTACAGATTCTCTTTAAAGTGAACCCGAGGTGAAAATAAACTGACATTGTACTCATGCAGCCGACAGCACTATATCTGCCCATCATCAGTTGACGTAGTTGATCCACTGGATGGATCAGGCAAAATGCCCAATATCAGTCGCTTGTCGTCATTTGGCTACATTTTTTTACATGATTGTCATCCAATACGATGAAATCTGTTGTTTGTCGGACAACATAGGTCCGACAAACGGCACGGGCATTCCTCCTGTAGACAGGACAGGTTTCCCAGAAGGACAGCACGGGCAAAGGATGACTGCTAGGGGGCTGCAAGAAGCCCCAGGTAAATTAAACTGTTTTTTTTCCCCAGACTTAAAGAGGAACTCCACTGAAAATAACGTAATGAACAAAAGTGATTCATTTTTATAATAATTATGTAAAAATGATTTAGTCAGTGTTTGCCCATTGTAAAAGCTTTCCTCTCCCTGATTTACATTCTGACATTTATCATGTGGTGCCATTTTTACTGCTGGCAGGTGATGTCAATGGATGGAGATGCTGCCTGCTTTTTTGGCAGTTGGAAACAGCTGTTATTTCCCACAATGCAACAAGGCTCCCACAGTGTGATGTCAGCACCCTGGTCCTGACATCACACTGTGGGAGAGGTTTCAACACTATCAGCCATACAGAGCCCCCCCGATGATCCGTTTGAGTAAAGGAAAATATTTCTCGTGGGGTATCAGCTACTGATCGTGATGAAGTTCAATCCTTGGTCACAGTTTCTCTTTAAGATTTCCTTAAAGCTATGCACACATGTTTAACAAAAGTCATTAAAAACATCAGACAAACGTTTTTCTTTGCATTTTTAAAATCGATTTTAAAAATGTAAAAAAAATGTTTTTTAAACTCAGAAAAATGAGTTTAAACCCCATTTTTTTGCATATTTAAAATTGACTTTCTCAAAAACTACAGGGTCTTTTTGAAAAAGAATTTTTGGGCTTGTACCCACTACCCACTATTCTTCTTAACATACGTAGCAATTTTGGTAGTAAAAGCATATACCAGGGCTTTGCTATTAACCGCTAAAGTCTGCACAAAATTATGTCGAAATTACACACAAAAAATTACGCGAAATGACGAAATTATTACAATTATATACAAAATGAATTACGATTTTCCCAAACATTTTGCATTACGATTACGATGCATAATTGCGAGTTACCATGCTTCATTACGCATAGGCGTAATTTCTGCTCATCACTACAACTCACACGTTTGGTTGGATTGATATTTGAGGATTTTTGATTCATCACCTCAGATCACCTTCTGCTATAGCTCCATGGTCCGGTTCTGCTGGTAACTAGGGATAATCGGAAATGCCCATTTCTGATTCCGTAAAAATTCCAATTTTCTGTTTTGTCTGATTTTCCATTTTTTCCAATTTCCGTATCTCATCTTCTGAATTTCCAATTTTCGATTTTTCCGATTTCCGATTTTCTATTTTTCCGATTTTCAAGGAGTATATTACTAGTTATTTTTTGCATCAGAGAATGCAAAATAAATGAAAAAAATTAACAAAAACGGAAATCAGAAAATCTGTGATTGGTTTAACCACTTGAGGACCGCAGTGGTAACCACCCCTAGTGACCAGGCCATTTTTAGTTAAATAGGCCACTACAGCTTTAAGGCCAAGCTGCAGGTCCGTACAACTCAGCATACAAGTGATTCCCCCCCCCCCCCCCTTTTCTCCCCACCAACAGAGCTCCCCAGTACAGCGCTGCTGCAGGTCGCAGCGCTGTACAAAGCAATTAGACAGCTGTTTCTCCGTCTAAGTCTCCCGAGACTGAAGGCGGGGCGATGCTCCGCCCCCCCCAAACAGGAGATGTGCGCGCAGCATGGGCGCGATCTCCTGCGAGCCCCATAGACAGCCGTTCACGCCAATGGGCGTGGAGCACTCCTGGGGCTGCCGCACTGCTCACGGCAATTGGCGTGGAACAGTCGGCAAGTAGTTAAAGTTAAAATTTTGCTGAAAAACTCGGCATTCTCGGATTGGTCCAATGGTTCCGAGTTCTGTGATTGGGCTAAAATTACCAAATTGCGGTAAATCAGATTTTCGTTCACTTCCGATTTCCGCTTCTGACTTCCATTTTCCGATTTCCAATTGGAAATGTGGATTTCCATTCGGAAATTTCAATTCTGCAAAATCCAAATGAGCATCCCTACTGTTAGCATGCCTATTGTAGGTGTTTTGTGGACAGAGATCAGCATAGGCACACTGACTGGTCTGTGGTTATGGAGAGCCACACACAGCAACCTCAGATATACTGTGCGTTCTAACACCTTTCTCATTCATGGCCAGCATTAGGTATTTCAGCAGTGTGTGGTAAAGTAGCAGTTATGTAAGGTTCAAACTAAAAAGACTACATGCTGAGAAACACTGCTGTATGGAGATCGCTGATGTCACAGTGATTAGGTTTATGAAATACACGAAAATGAGTTAAATATAACATAATCTGCCTTGTAACAGCTTAGTCATGACTGCTGACAACTTCCTGTAACCATAGATCTATTATTATTATTATTATTATTTAGTATTTATATAGCGCCGACATATTACGCAGCGCTGTACAGTGTATATATATATATCTTGTCACTAACTGTCCCTCAAAGGAGCTCACAATCTAATCCCTACCATTGCCATATGTCTATATTATGTAGTGTAAGTACTGTAGTCTAGGGCCAATTTTTTAGGGGGAGCCAATTAACTTATCCGTATGTTTTTGGAATGTGGGAGGAAACCGGAGTGCCCGGAGGAAACCCACGCAGACACGGAGAGAACATACAAACTCTTTGCAGATAGTGCCCTGGCTGGGATTCGAACCAGGGACCCAGCGCTGCAAGGCGAGAGAGCTAACCACTACGCCACCGTGCTGCACATTTTCACGCAAAATTGCCTATGCAAAGCATTGTACGCAAATCATATACAGGGACGGATCAAGACTTGCGCCTGGGGCAAGGTCAGGTTTTGGCGCCTAAAGTCAGGTTTTGGCGCCTAAACTGCCATTCATTTTGCTGCCTTTTTAACCCCCCTGGCGGTTTAATTCCCGCAGCTGCGCGGCCGCGGGAGTGTTTTTTCACGTTTTTTTTTTTTTAGTATGTAGCTAGCCTAGCGCTAGCTACATGCCTCCCCCCTCCCTGCGGCATCCCCCCGTATGCTCCGATCGCCGCCGGTGCCGCTTGCCCATAAGGAAATCCCGTTCTGATTTCCTTGAGGGCCTCCCTTGTCGCCATGGCGACGAACAGAGTGACGTCATCGACGTCATGGACGTCGTGACGTCACAGGGAGTCCCGATCCACCCCATAGCGCAGCCTGGCGGCGATTGGCCAGGCTGCACAAGGGGTATGCGGGGGGGGCCTGTATCCGCGGCGGGTAGCGGCGCATCGGCGGTGGGCGGCAGCGATAAGACCAAACATGCAGCTAGCAAAGTGCTAGCTGCGTGTTTGAAAAAAAAAATTATGTAAATCGGCCCAGCAGGGCCTGAGCGGCACCCTCCGGCGGCTTACCCCGTGTCACACACGGGGTTACCGCTAAGGAGGTTAAGAATTCAACAAACTGCGCCTGGGGCAAGATACCCGCTTGCCCCCCTCTAGATCCGTCCCTGATCGTATGCAATGTCCGAAAAAATGATGCAGTATTTTCGCATTGAATGGAAACAGCCCTAAAGTTCGGACGGATGGCCACCCTAAGCCCTATTCACTAACATTAGTTGCCAAATCAATGTAAATTTTCGGAGAGAAAAATCTGACACAAAACGCACAAGTGGAAACTTAGCCTCATAAAGTGGTGAGTGTCTACACTGGTAGGGCCGTATTTCTGGAAAGGCTACAAAGGCCCAGGTCTTGAGCGGCTGCAGCTAAAGGGCGCTCCTGAACATGAAAGAGGGGATGCTACATATGAAAGAGGAGACTGAAAATGGAGAGCTATCAAAGGCGTAACAATCACCCCAGCAACCCCTGCCATCGCAGGGGAGCCCGAAGCCTTTGGGGGCCCCTCCTCCTCCCTCTCCCAAACCACAAGTGCAGCCAATAAGTAAAAAAACTCCCCTTTCATTCACAAAAAACATCCCCGCCATCTTCTTCTGACATGCAGAGTAACGGGAGTTGGCCAGCCACATTTAGTCATGTTGTGTTCTAGCTGGCCAAAGTCCACAAAAAGTCTGTATACATGCTATAGCATCCTTTCATATCCCTGAAAATCCAGATGTTGTTTGAGAGACACTGATTTATAGGAATTGCAAGGTAATGGTATCACCCATTTAAGTCATGGAAGACTAACACAACTAATATTTGCATAGGAGGCGAAAGAGAACCAAAAAGCTCCTCTAGTATCTTTGCTAGTAAATTTTACCTTTTTCGTGAACAGAACCAGCGGCGAAAAGTGGGAGGACTGAGGAGCATGCAGGGACGAAGACTGGGGGGGGCGCGCCGTGGCGAAAACTGGGTGTGGCCATGACATTGTATGGGTGGAGCTAACGTAATGATGTAACAGCGAGGCATAAGAAAGCAGTGTTTACACCATGATGTGGTCAAACGAGACTTTGCATCATGGGTGTGCAGAAACTGTGTGATGCTAATAGTATACCGTAACCACAAAGCAGCAAACATAGCCATCTATGACCATTAAATAATAAATGCAGTAGCAGTTACCCCGGACACCAGAAAATAAACCCAATGGGCAACATGTCAGCACAAAATAAATGCAATCCGGGACGTCTGGTCACTCTACTAAAAGTGTAGAGCTACGCTTTCAAGCAACCAGTCAGTTATTTGGCCCTGAAAGCCATTTAAAATCAACGTGCTGTGTGTGGTACTAGGAATTGACCCCTCTCTGGTGAGATTCCATTTGAAGAGGGATCTATTGTTTTGCCACATTGCGTGACAGCCTTTAGAGTGGACCTGAACTCAGAACTTCCTCTCAGCTCAAAAAGATAAGCAACAGCATAATAACTTTTGAATAAAAACATTTCTTTTGTTACAGCTTACAGAACTCCTGCAATAAATCTGCAGTGTGTCTACTTCCTGCTTTCATGGAAGCAGACAAAGGGTTAACCCCCTGTTTTTACCTATTAACTCAGAATTGGTCGGCAGACAGCTGACAGCTTAAATTACACTGGTTCCTTACTTGCTGAGAAGGGAAAATAAGACGCTGTTCTCTATAAACACACACTGGGTGGATTTCTCTGTGTTTTTCATCTCTCCTGTGCAAGAGTTCAGGTCCGCTTTAGGTGAATGGCTGCCTTAGGCAATTGTGTTAAGGGATAAATATGCACATAATTGATGAGTACACAGAAGGGAGGAGTGAGATGGCGAAATACATGACGTATACATATTTATACATAAAACAATGATGGTCGTACCATTCCATTTTCTCACTTGATATGTAGCAGGTTTCCTCCTCTATCCTAATCCTCTCACTGCTCAGGAATGTGGATAACCGGGAAGCTACTGTGTTACCTTTGCAAGCACCCCTCTGATTTTTTTATTACATGTCAGCTGTTCCTGTGCTACTATATGATATATGATTTGCCCATAGTTCATGAATTTAATCTCTCCCTGCCCTCAGAAGTTGTACTCTGCCAGGAAAACTTTTATAGCTGTAATTTGCTTATCAGTGACTGAGGCGCTGAGCTCGTTTCAGACCCCCAACTGCCTGTACTCCTGTATAATTGCCTGAGGAAGCGGGTTAATCCCGTGAAACGCGTAGCATCTGGGAGTATCAATAAATTGCTGATTTTTTGATCAAGCACTGTGTTTTCTATTGGTTTTTGGTCTGTTAGATGGGTGGTGAGCACGTCTCCCCCCATTTTTTATCCTTACATTGTTTTTACTCTTTTTGGCGCCTCTGGTCCTTATCCTCATCACATTGCTGTCCACCTATTGCTTATCAGTGAGGTTAACTATATTCCCTAAGACAAGTTACAGACAAGACAGAAGCTGTCACTTCCATGCCCAAAAATGATCTCTTTCAGGCAGCAAAAAACAAGTAAAACAGAAAGGGGCAGGGGAAAAAGAGAGCACTCTCTGGTGTATTAACCTTTTAATTAGCCTCTTTCTCTAGGAGTGAAGTAAGATCGTTTGACGAAGGCGTGGAACGCCGAAACGCGTCATGACGCAATAGGCGCAGGGCAGCTGCTGAGGTCCCACCGTAATCCTGTTCCCACGGGCGTTGGAATTCTTCGGGTTCCCCTCACTTTTGGCCACAGTGCAGAGGCACGCAGAGCAGTGTTATCAACTGATGGAAGCGGTGATGTACACATCATTGTGTGATATGCGAATATTCTAATTGAATCTTGTACGTTTTATTTCATTCCTTGAGAAAGAGGCTAATTAAAAGGTTAATACACCAGAGAGTGCTCTCTTTTTCCCGTGCCCCTTTCTGTTTTCTACAGTGTACTTGCTAAATCCCAGAGTAAGAAAGGAGCAGCACTCTGGTGGATTGCACTGTGACTGTTAAGGAGGGTTCTTGGATTGGAGTGCAGTGGATTTTGTGTGTTTTCAAACAAGTAAAACAGCCTGGTCATTTATACAGGGAGTGCAGAATTATTAGGCAAGTGGTATTTTTGAGGAATAATTTTATTATTGAACAACAACCATGTTCTCAATGAACCCAAAAAAACTCATTCATATCAAAGCTGAATATTTTTGAAAGTAGTTTTTAGTTTGTTTTTAGTTTTAGCTATTTTAGGGGGATATCTGTGTGTGCGGGTGACTATTACTGTGCATAATTATTAGGCAACTTAACAAAAAGCAAATATATACCCATTTTAATTATTTATGTTTACCGGTGAAACCAATATAACATCTCAACATTCACAAATATACATTTCTGACATTCAAAAACAAAGCAAAAACAAATCAGTGACCAATATAGCCACCTTTCTTTGCAAGGACACTCAAAAGCCTGCCATCCATGGATTCTGTCAGTGTTTTGATCTGTTTACCATCAACATTGCGTGCAGCAGCAACCACAGCCTCCCAGACACTGTTCAGAGAGGTGTACTGTTTTCCCTCCTTGTAAATCTCACATTTTATGATGGACCGCTGGTTCTCAATGGGGTTCAGATCAGGTGAACAAGGAGGCCATGTCATTAGTTTTTCTTCTTTTATACCCTTTCTTGCCAGCCACGCTGTGGAGTACTTGGACGCGTGTGATGGAGCATTGTCCTGCATGAAAATCATGTTTTTCTTGAAGGATGCAGACTTCTTCCTGTACCACTGCTTGAAGAAGGTGTCTTCCAGAAACTGGCAGTAGGACTGAGAGTTGAGCTTGATTCCATCCTCAACCCGAAAAGGCCCCACAAGCTCATCTTTGATGATACCAGCCCAAACCAGTACTGCACCTCCACCTTGCTGGCGTCTTAGTCGGACTGGAGCTCTCTGCCCTTTACCAATCCAGCCATGGGCCCATCTATCTGGCCCATCAAGACTCACTCTCATTTCATCAGTCCATAAAACCTTAGAAAAATCAGTCTTGAGATATTTCTTGGCCCAGTTTTGACGTTTCAGCTTGTGTGTCTTGTTCAGTGGTGGTCGTCTTTCAGCCTTTCTTACCTTGGCCATGTCTCTGAGTATTGCACACCTTGTGCTTTTGGGCACAACAGTGATGTTGCAGCTCTGAAATATGGCCAAACTGGTAGCAAGTGGGATTTTGGCAGCTGCACGCTTGACTTTTCTCAGTTCATGGGCAGTTATTTTGCGCCTTGGTTTTTCCACATGCTTCTTGCGACCCTGTCGACTATTTTGAATGAAACGCTTGATTGTTCGATGATCACGCTTCAGAAGCTTTGCAATTTTAAGAGTGCTGCATCCCTCTGCAAGATATCTCACTATTTTTGACTTTTCTGAGCCTGTCAAGTCCTTCTTTTGACCCATTTTGCCAAAGGAAAGGAAGTTGACTAATAATTATGCACACCTGATATAGGGTGTTGATGTCATTAGACCACACCCCTTCTCATTACACAGATGCACAACACCTAATATGCTTAATTGGTAGTAGGCTTTCGAGCCTATACAGCTTGGAGTAAGACAACATGCATAAAGAGAATGATGTGGTCAAAATACTCATTTGCCTAATAATTCTGCACTCCCTGTATGCTTGACACTCTACATTCACATGTTTATCTCATCATGTCACATGTCGCCTTTAGTACACTTTAAATAGGTAAGATAAAGTGCAAGTGCAATACTGAAGAGCAATATAATTGCAGATAAAGTGTCAGTGCTGAACCAGCTATGAGAAATAGAGATGGCTCGAACCTCCGATTCGCGAACATCGAACGCAAACTTCAGCAAAAGTTCGGTTCGCATGAACATTCGCAAACTGCAATAGACTTCAATGGGGAGGCGAATTTTGAAAACTAGAAACATTTATGCTGGCCACATTTATGCTGGCCACAAAAGTGATGGAAAAGATGTTTCAAGGGGTTTAACACCTGGAGGGGGGCATAGATGAGTGGGATAGAAGTCCCGGGGAAAAATCTGGATTTGACGCAAAGCAGCGTTTTAAGGGCAGAAATCAGATTGCATGCTAAATTGGAGGCCTAAAGTGCTTTAAAACATCTTGCATGTGTATACATCAATCAGTTAGTGTAATTGGTGTACTGATTCACACTGACACACCAAATTTACTGTGTAACGCACCGCATACAGCTGTTTGTGTAGTGACAGCTGTGCTGGACTGGTGCGCACCATGGTGAGAGTGCAGGCCATGGCGGTTTTCAAGCCTATATGGTCGCCGGGCTGTGGTAGCTCAATGATAGAACAACAGTGACTGTCCAGCTGATCAAATGTGGTCTGTCCACAATGAAGCAACGACCTTATTATCTTGGGTGTGCCCCCCCCACCCCCCTCCCCCGAGACACTCATATAGCCGGCGGTCATTGCTTCATTGTGATACGCAAACCCCTTTACCGCGGCAAGGTAACGATCACGAAGGGGAATTGACACATGTACATGCCTTTTGTTTTGTTGTTACAGCTGCAGTGCAGCTAGAAAAATTAGGCAGGCATCTACACGCACCAGAAAAATTGTTATAGCGGCCACTGCTAGCAGCAGCCTTAAAAAATCAGGAATCCGCCTGGAGTCTTGGACCCTGTTGTTGGTGGCGGAGAAGGCAGTCAAGCGGCCTGCAGGCAGAGATGCTGTGTGGGGACTGACTTAGTCTTCAGGCAGGCCTGAGCGTGCTTTGCAGACCAGGCAGCTGTGGTCAGATGGACCCTTGACCCAATGCTATATGCCAGAGATGACACCACTTGCCTTTCAACATCACGGTACAGTTTGGGTATCACCTTATTTGAGAAATAATTGCGGCCTGCTATCTTCCACTGCGGTGTGTGGCTTTGCTTTTGTGTGCTGCTTTTCCTCAGGTGGTCATCCCATTGCAGCTTGTGGTTTGTCATCATGTGCCTTCACAAGGAAGTTGTCCCTATAAGGGTCTTGGTCTTTCCACGGCTCAATTTTTGGTGGCAGAGAGTTCAGATGGCATTGCTCTCATCTGAGGCAGACACACACAAAAATTTCCACACCGCTGAGCCCTGGGGTGATGGCACTTTGGTGGTGGAGGCCAACTGAGTGTTAAGTGGGGTGCCAGAATCAGAGCAGGAGGAGGAAGATATGTCACACTTCCGTGCGAAAACAGAGGAAGATGAGGTGTTCTGTGTTAAATAGTCACCTACGTCCTGACAGTCTTGGAGGTTGATGGCACGCGCCTTCTGAACACTGTACTTTGGTCCAGGGCCGCACGAAATCATGACAGCACGACCTCGAACAGACCTGCCGGGTGTCCTGCCTCTGGCTCTGCCTGTTTTACCCATATTGAGGGGATGAAGTGAAAGGTACGCACTGACTTGACTAATACAATATGCAGTCACACAGGTGCAGTGAACAGGTATGCAATGAGTGACTGGTATTAATACAATGTGCAGCTGTCACACACACACACAGGTACGATGAACAGGTGCAGTGACACTGCGTGCACTCACGTAGGTAGGTGGGTGCACTGTGAACAACAGGTAGGTATATGCAGTGATGGGTATTACAAATGTGCAGCTGCCTGGGTACCGTGAACAGGTACAGTGACTGGTGGTAGTAAATATCACACTGCGTGCGCTCAGGTAGGTAGGTGAGTGCACTGTGAACAACAGGTAGGTATATGCAGTGATTGGTATTACAAATGTGCAGCTGCCTGGGTACCGTGAACAGGTACAGTGACTGGTGGTATTAAATATCACACTGCGTGCGCTCACGTAGGTAGGTGGGTGAACTTGTGAACAACAGGTAGGTTTATGCAGTGATGGGTATTACAAATGTGCAGCTGCCTGGGTACCGTCCGTGAACAGGTACAGTGACTGGTGGTATTAAATATCACACTGCGTGTGTTCACATAGGTAGGTGGGTGCACTGAACAGGTAGGTATATGCAGTGATGGGTAAATGTGCAGCTGCCTGTCACACACACAGGTAGTAGTCACTGAATGTGCTGGGTCTGGCAGTGGCACAGTAGGAAACAGTAGGAATTACCAAGGAGCCAAAGTCCAGCAGCTAAGACTGACTGATGGGGCTGTACAGTATATGCAACACAAGTGTCTGTGGGACACATTGGAAAAAAATGGATCACAAGAACAACATTAGCTCTCAAAAGAGCTGTTGAGGATGAGGAGTGCTTTTTAGCAATAAGGATCAGCAAGAAAGAGCAACCTAACCTAACAAGCCTAACTAAGCTTTCCCTAATGTCTCTGCAGCACCTCTCCCTTCTCTAATTACTGCAGCCCCACGAGTGAGTGAAAAGGCTGACGCTGCCTGCCTTTTATAAGGGGGGGAGGCTCCAGGAGGGAGTGTAGCCTGATTGGCTACCCTGTGCCTGCTGATTGTGATGAATAGGGTCAAAGTTGACCCTAATGATGTAGTATAGGAGGCGGGACGAACCGCCACTGAAGTTCACGGTCGAACCGTTCGGGACATCTCTAATGAGAAACAGTGACAAGTCAAATAACCAATGTGACACAGGAGGGGAATATAGCCACCAAACAAAGTGTACAAAGCAGTAGGGATGTTCATTCGGATTCTGGTTGGATTTAAATTTCAGCATTTCCGCAACTTGGTGATTTTAGCCCAAATCACAGAACTCGGAAGCATTAGACCAATCAGAGAATGCAGAATTTTTCAGACTACCGTATATACTCGGCTATAAGTCGAGAAATTTAGGTCTGATCTACTTTTGTAAAGTAGGGGGGTCGACTTATACTCGTGTCAGACCTAAATTTCTGACTTGTAGCTGAGTATCAATTGACCCCTCTGCTCTGCATCTGCTGCAGTATGATCCCACTAGTGCTGCCAGCCAAGCGGATTTTATCCCCCTGCTCTATGATTCCTAGATGCCACAATGCTGTGCCCCCCTGCAAGCAGGAGAATGGACTAACCCCCGCTCATTACTTATTCTCTCAGGCGGCAGCTGAGAATGCTGGTCCCCGCTGAGCATGTGATGCTCCGGCGGCTGCCGGGGTAGGAGCCGCTCACTTTTCCCCATTAAAATGAATAATACAGCTCTCTCCCTGGCACTCGCTGTATGTGCTGACACTTCAGGGAGGAGCAGCAATTAGATGGGCATGGGACAATGATGAGAATGGCGGGGGGCGGAGATTAAATCGCCGGTGTCCTGTCATGAAATGCTGCTTGCATCAGGGATAGGCAGGTGAGGTCAGTGATCGGTGGCTGGAACGGAGGGATTTAGAGCGGCTCCTACAACCGCTGCGGGAGTAGAAGCTGCTCTAAAAATCCTTCTGTTCCAGCCACCGATCACTGTCCTGACCTGCCTATCCCTGATGCAAGCAGCTTTTCATGACAGGACACCGGCGATAAAGCTTCATTGACAGTGCGGTATCCTCTATACTCCCTCCTTTCCGCTCTCTGTCCAATAGTACAGCGCGACTCCCGATGTCACATGACACATGAAGTCACATGACATCAGGAACCGGAGCTGTACTATTGGACAGAGAGCGGCATGAATGGAGAGTGTATAGAGGATTCAGCGCTGGCAATCGAACTGTAAGTGTTGGCTTCTGCTGCAGTGCTCACTGTGATCGCACAGAGGGGGGGGAGAGAGGATGGAAGCACAAAATAGTTTAGCATTGCAGGGAAGGGGACAGAAAGAAGCTGCCTTCCCAGCGCATAACATTACAGAGTTGTGCTGGGAGGGAGGGGGGATTTTCAGTGTGTTGCAGGTGATTTAGCACTGTGGGGAGGGATAGAGAGATGCTGGCTGCTGGGGCTCTGGGAAGGGTTTATTGTTTAAAGCAGACCTGATCTCAGATCTTTCTCTCTGCTCTAAAAGATATGCAATAGCATGATATCCTTTAAAAGAAAAATGCCTTTTGTTTGCAGATGAATTGCAGAATTTGTATCAGCTGTAGTGTGTCTACTTCCTGCTTTCATGGAAGCAGGCATATTGTTAACATCCTGTGCTTTCAAATGAGTTTATCTGCCTTGTCAGGTGACACAGAGAAGAGATCAAATTACAACTTGTTATTAGACACAGATGAGTAGGGATTAGACAGGCTAAACTCTCTTAATACATACAGTTTGCATTTCTCTATGTTTTCATTATGTCTTGTGCAAGGCTTCAAGTCTACTGTGCAGCCATTAACTTTGCTAGATAGACTTATACTTGAGTTATTAAAAAATTCCAGCTTAAAGGGGAACTGAAGAGAGAGGTATATGGAGGCTGTCATGTTTATTTCCTTTTAATCAATACCAGTTGCCTGGCAGCCCTGCTGGTCTATTTCTCTGCAGTAGTATCTGATTAAAACCAGAAACAAGTATGCAGCTAGTCTTGTCAGATCAGACTTATAAGTCTGAACCACTGAAACACCTGATCTGCTGCATGCTTGTTCAGGGGCTATGGCTAATAGTATTAGAGGCAGAGGATCAGCAGGCCTGCCAGGCAACTGGTATTGTCTAAAAGGAAATAAACATGACAGCCTCCATATACCTCTCTCTTCAGTTCCCCTTTAAGAGGGTCAAATAGTGGGGTCGACTTATACACGAAGTCGACTTATATCCGAGTATATACGGTACCTCTAATTTTAGACCAATCATAAGATTCCGTATTTCTGAATTTTTTTGTTTGTCATTTATTACATTATTTAATGCAAAAAAATGACAAATAACATACTCAGAAATTGGAAAAATCTGAAAAAAATGTAAAATTTTATAAATCGGAAAAACAAAAATTGCTAAAACCGAAAATTAGAAAAACAGAAAATCGGAAATTGGCATTGGCAGAAAACCGAATTGGGCATTTCCGACCATCCCTACAAACCAGCCGAGCAATAGTGTGGGAGAGATATTCCCCCCAGGATCCCCATTGTATCTATCAT